>NC_087515.1:13135923-13198423 GCF_963921805.1 Phalacrocorax carbo | reverse complement strand
TTACTGTGCTTTCATAAAAAAGTGTAACCTTAGTAGAGAAATTGAGGTAATAGACAAAGGAAGTAGTAGGAAAGGAAGAAAGTACTCTAGCTCAGAACAGAGACTGAAGATGCATCCTCTGCCACCAAATGCGTAACACACAAAAAGACGGAGAATGAATGTTGCTAGTTGGTAAAACTGGTACTTAATAGACTAAATCATCTTTTTGCATTAATTTACCTGTATCACATCAGTGAAAACCAGCATCTTTTGTCTGGGAAAAATAGATGTTTTATGACATGTGTTAAAATTTAGTATTAATTAAAATAATTTGTTTGAAGCACATTTTATAATAGATAATATAATTAAATTATCCAGATTCTTGGAAATGAAAGCATATGTGCTCAACAGATGACATTTTTAGTTTAAGTCTCTTCATTTTATACAATAGCGAACAGCAGCAAATGCATCAATAACGTTCTTCTAAGATACAGGAGGTGTGGCAGCAATGACAGTGCTGTGCCTCAGTGACCATTCACCTACATCAGCAAATGTTGGCTGGAAATCTAAAGGGTAATGAGACAATTTTCATACCCCAAGAAATGCAAATAAAAAAGCTGAACAGCTTTACATGTATCCAAATGTGCACTACATGATCGTGTGGATTCTTGACAAGTCAACCAACTGTTATGAAAATCAGTCAGAAAACAGAAAATGAATTATTCAACACAATCTGAAAGAGTTTTTCTCCAAAGGGTGACACTCATTTCTGCTGCGTTACACAAAGGACCTTGCTTAGGGGTAAAGACTTTGAGGGAGTTTTGTTGGGGGGTCCTGTTTGTTTACTTTTACGTTTGCGGGGGGGGTTTGTTCAGCTGTCAAACCAATTACACAGACAATAAGGATATTTGAGTATTTTTATTTCTCGTCACCAAGATTAAAATCCAGGGAATGGAATGGAACACACTACTTCCAGACTGAGGAAATCTTATTTTTGATTGTCCAAAGATGAAATATCTTGGTAGCATTTAGTCATTAGTTTACCATTTCTAAAGCATTTCAGTTTTCAGGTGCACACTGATAAAACCCAGAGAGATGGAGAATTAGATTCCTAGATTACTGACAGGGCTTCTCCTCGTATCAGACAGCCCAGGAAGGGCGGAAATGGTGAGAAGATCCTTTCTCTACCTGAGAGGACTTGAACATGTATTATCCTCTTTCCTGAGCAGTGACTAGACACTGCACCATAGCTCTGGGCAGATCCTCAGTCTCTCCAGGTCAGGTTTCTTTTTATTTCAAGAAATAAACAGAAGTAGTAATATGTTTTCCTTCCTTCCTTCCTCCAAATGTGTTTACTACAGTAATCTAGAGCAGTGTACAGAAGATATTTTGATGTTTAATTTTAAGGATAATGAAGTTAAATAGTACATGTTGTGAACCTGAAAGGATTTCAAAGACATAGTTTACTGGAGAAATCATCATCCAAAAATACTTTACACAACTAAATGCCCTATATAGGAGAAAACAGGTAAGAAACAAGGGGTCAAACTACTAATTTTAGTACAAGGAGTGTCAAAAAGGAAATATATTATCCAAGCTGGAAGCAGTGTCAGTCAGTGCCTGGCAGTTTACAAACCTTTGGTTTATAATTTAAGTTTCTGAAGAAAAAGGTCTCTTAGGGAAGATAAGTACTAATTCAAAGTCAGCTAAACTGGAACAGTCTAAGTGTTCTTCTAAAAGCAGCAATAGTATCTCTAGCTTTTAGAAACAAAAGATCTCTTATCGATGATCCATCTTTGCAGGAGAAACAGAATTGCAGCTGTCTGTTGTGGTCTGCCTTTTTACTATAGAGTCACCATTTCACTGACAACATACCTTGCTCTTGGTCCTGTTTAATTAATACCAAGATTCATATTGTCATTAATGGAAACAGGTTTGGATCTTAAGATTTCTGTCTCCTGAGAATTCACAGGCTGTAGTTGTATCACAGGCAAGTGAATAATGAATTCACTCAATAAGAGACTGAAAAAAGTACACTAGCAGAGAAACAGTATCTAAAAATTTCCAAAGTGCCCGAGCTAATTAAGGTGCTTAGGTTCTGTGTTCAGAAATCCTACTGAAGAACCTACATCCCATGTGACTTAAAGACACAGTTTAGATTTTCAAATGTATATACATAATTAATGCCCTTTGTGTAAAACCCTGTATGCTTATATTGATTTGAAATCAGGATCTAGTCTTCTAGGTCAGTTAGGCTCCGTCAAGGTTTACTTGGGTGCTACCACGATTACCCAGTTCAGGGGACTTGATGGGCATACTATGGTCTGACCTATGTGTGTACTTTCTTTTCATGGGGACAAGAAGGGCAGAAATATGGGAGAGGAGGGCTAACTTACACACTTGTCCTGCTATTCATTCAGGACCCAGTCAGGGCACATTCCTGGACTGGAAACTATTCCTATAGTTTCCACCCTAGAGGCAGGAGTAACTATGACTCTCTTAAGGCAGGGATCATAGTTACAACTGGGCAAGGCTGCAGAGGTCACAGCTCTTTGTGGTCCCGCTGGATTCCCTTTGGGGTAACTGAGTTGACCTCTGTCCCAGTGTTTAAGGAGTTATAGTTCCTTTCTCTCTATCATTTGGCTTCACTGATCACTCAATAGTATTCATAAAGGTGAAACAAATCTTCGGCATCAAGTTTGCATCATCTCCCAGAGCCCGTGCCCACAGGTATTAGTCGGGCCCAGTCTGACAGCTTTGGAGGGTGGTGCCGTCTGGATTTTGCTCACCCTCACTTTAAATTGGCAAAATGGGCCAGCTGATGTGGGTTACGTTCACATTGGTGGCCACACAAATTTGTCCTATGGATTGGGGTGATGAAGTGGTCACTAAAAACATCAAAGACCATGGAGTTTATTAACTCAGTGATTGATGGTTTGGAATGGTGTCATCCTTCCACCTGGACTGATAGTTGTCCATGTTTCCAGAGGTGTATGAGGTACTTACCTCTCTGATCTCAAAGGCACTACCATCAGCCCACCCCTGAGAGAGGCTGAGAGCGAAGAGGAGAGGGAACTCTCACCCCTATGGGCCATGGCTCCACCCTTTCCATTGCCATCAACACCTATCCTGGGTTCTAATATTGACTTGCCAGACAAGGGCACACCAGTGGTGAAGATCCCAGACAAGAATCCACCATGTCCTTGTGGGTACCGGACAGAAAAGATGTCGGGACTGATTGAACATCTAAAGAGAGTGCATGGAAACAGAAAGATCTTGGTTCAGTGTGCCAGCTATGGGAAAATGAATGTGAAACATCATAGTATTGCCTGCCATTTTCTGAAGTGCATAGGGGCTTTGGAACCTGCTCTGGTGGAGGGCTTGGTCTGGGAGGAATGTGGGAGAGTATTCCAATCAAAAATCAGCCTGGGACAGCAAAAACACTTGGCCCATCCAGCTATCAGCAACATGGAATAAATCATTGCCTCCTGCCCAAAAGAGAGTACTGAAACAGGGGTACATCAGCAGTGCTGGATGGAAGAGGAGGTACAGTTGTTGCAGAAGCTGGATAAGCAGTATGAGGGGAGTAAGAACATCAACAAGATGATTGCAGAACACTTTCCCCCAAAAACAACTAAACAAGTGACAGGAGAATACGACTTCATAAGTGTCCTGTGAAAAGATTGAAAAAGATCAGGAATTAAGAAAATGTCTAGAAAAAGGAGAACATGATGTGGACACCAGGCCATTTGTAGAGGTAGGACCGAGGTCCCATTATCAAAGAGTGATTTCTGACCAGTTGACATCTGAAAAACTGCCCATTCTTCAGGGAACTTTTGAAATGGTGATTGAAGGGAAGAAAGATCCATCAATATTGATTGATGAATCAGTAGAGGCTATTCATGCCTGTTTATGAAGTCCAGTCCACCAAGCTGAAGGCAAGCCAAGGTTGGAAACACCAAAAGGCCCACAGGCTTGCTCCTTCTGAACCACCAAAGAGGACCAACGAGTGGGGGCAATTCCCATTATTCCAGTGGCTGTTTTATCTGGATAGAGAGAAACTTGCCGGTATCATCCTGGATGACGTGGAATCCCTGAGGTGTGGCATCCCTCTGGATGAGGTACACAAGATCTTCAAGTCAAGATGGGAATTGCCAGGAACATTCAAGGGCCTAGGTGCTTTCAGAGCTGTTGGCCATGTGGACAACTCCACATTTGAAGCTGTGATCATGGTGAAAGAAATCTCTAAATGATGAGTAAATCAAAGAGATGAATAAGAACATGGCTCCAGGACTGAACGGGCTTAGTTGAGAGATCTTATTAAGATTGATCCTCACTATACTAAATTCACGGAACTTTTCAGCCTATGGTTGGTATCTGGTACTATACTGGACATGGTGAGAGAATGTTGGACTGTGTTAATAACAAAACCTGCTTTGCCACAGCAACAGAATGACATCAATAACTGGTGGCCAATTGCAATCAGATCAACCATCTTAAGGTTGTTCTCAAAGATTTTAACAGCAAGGTTGACTAAGGCATGTCCCATTAATCCCTGACAAAGGGGTTTTATAAAGTCATCAGGATACGTGGAAAATCTGAAACTATTACAGCTTTTAATTCATAATGCCAAAAAGGAACACTGACCCCTGGGGGTAGCCTTCACTGAATTAGCAAAAACCTTTGACACCACGAGTGATTCTCACATCGTTTTGGCTTTTAAACAGAAGGGTGTGGACAATCACATTATCACCCTGATTACAAACATGTATCATAACATCAGTAGCCGCACTGACCTGTAGAATGATCTGTTGGACCCCATTTGGATTAGGATTGATGTAAAATAGGGTGATCCAATGTCCCCAATATTATTTAACAATATTATTTAACAAATATGTGGAACCCTGCTGTGCAAGTTGGAGGAGGAAGTGGTTTCCAACACTGTTTGAAAAATAACAACTATGGCTTTTGCAGATTACTTGATACCTTTAGGCAGATCATGGGAAGGAATGCAAAAAAAAATTGAAATCTTGGAGGTCTTTTGTGAACTAACTGGTCTCAAGACACAAGGGGAGAAGTGCCATGTCTTTTATATCCAGCCGACGAAAAATTCACACACCGTCAATGACTGTCCCATATGAACAGTCAATGGCACCCTCCTCAATATGATTGAACCCAGTAGTTCTGAAAAGTACCCAAGCTTAAGTATTGACCCATGGACTGGAATATCAAAACCAGAACTACTGGAGATAACGAAGTGATGGCTACAATGGATTGGGAAGGCTGTATTAAAGGCATTTCAGAAGGCTCCCATCTTGAAAGGATATGCTATTCTGAGACTGATCTACCTGGCAGACCAAGCTGTTGTGAAAGCTATATACCTAGAAACCCTTGACTTGGCAATTTGAGCGGCCGTTATGGAATGGTTACATCTTCTGGCAAGTACTTGTGGTGCCATCATGTATTGTAGCACCTGGGATAGAAGTCTGGGTATTACCAGGCTCTTGGGTTTGATTCCCAGTGTACAGGTTCAAAGAGTACACAGAATTGTGCAGTCTTTGGATAAAATTATAAGAGCAGTTTTTTGTCAGGAGGGCACTGGGAAGAAATTTGAAAGATTGTGGACTGTACCAGGAGGAGTCAAGGAAAAACATTCCATCTATTTGGGACCCAAGAGTGGTTATGGTGATATCAGAGGAATTTGGTGGTGAGGAACCAGCCTCAGAATGGGGGATACCTGCTCCAGAAGTTATCTTTCTGAGACCCTGTAACTGGCAAACCCAGGAATTTGTGAATTGGACAAAGTTGGTTTCCCAGGGTCATGGAATTTCCAACTGGTTATAATTTTATAGGGCATTCCCCACAGAAAGCTCATCACGGCATTACAGCTAAGAGCCAATGTCTAGCCTACAAAGGAATTTTTAGCAAGGGGCAGACAAGAGAGTCAAATTAAGACATAGTCAGGCAGAGAATGAGACCCATGTGCACATTATTGGATACTGCCCAGCGTGACAAGAGGCCAGGATCAAAAGGCACAATCAACTATGTGAATTGCTGGCGGAGGAAGCCAAAAAGAAGGAGTGAGTAGTATTCCAAGAGCTGCTGCTGAAAGACAAACATAATTAATTATATAAACTGGACCTGATTTTTGTTAAAGGAGATCAGGTCCTTACAGTCGACATCATGGTTAGGTATGAGAGTAAATCAACATCTTTGGCAGATGCAGCGGCAGAAAAACTTAAGAAATATCAACACCTAAAAGATCAAATTCCTGACAGGAAAAGGTCACTCGTTGTTTATCAAATTAGGTGTTGTTTTCTTCAGTGGACAATATGCCTATGATCTTAATGAATTAATGAATTGTAAACGTGTTATTTAATGACTTGTAAATAAATGGATCCTTCTTATCTATCTATCTATCTATCTATCTATCTATCTATCTATCTATCTATCTATCTATCTATCTATCTATCTATCTATCTATCTATCTATCTATCTATCTATCATCTAAGGCAGGAGCCAGATGCCCCTTCAGAGCGCCAAGGGTGACAAAAGCTTAGGCAAGAGGGTGATAGTATGTAGGAACAATAAGGGGCCCAGCATCATGACGCATCCTCTGTACTGCCAAAGACATTAATTACTGTTCTTCACCTAGGTGGACGGGCCACCTATATCTAACCTGGAAAAGGAATATGTATAATTTATATATGTAAATACATAGGTTTATATATATTTTCATATATATACATACATACACATTTATATATTTGTATATACATAGCTTATATTTAAACCTCTTTCTTTTCTCCTTTTAAAAAAGTATTTGGTGAGCACACATACATGCTGATACAATGATCAGCAGCTTAAGATAGGCTTAAACAGTCCAAACGCTTTCCAGTAGCAAAAATACATAACCCCAAGATTAATTCTACAGATGGAAACAGTGCTTCCTTTTCAGAAATTTTCTTCTATTTTGGATGCTCTTTCATAGGACAGAGGATCTACCATGAAGAGAGGCAAAACCAGAGACCTAGACTTAGCAGCAGCAGTTCTTAACTGACATTAGCTTTGCCCTGAGCACATTTAAACTATATAAATTTCAATGACCTTCCAAATTTTGCTTCTGGGGCAGTAGCAGCTAGAGAGGGAGAACTTGATAGTACAGTTCTTTGGGAGATGAGGATCCAAAATGCAACCTGAAGACACAGAAGTTTTATGTGTGATTTCTCCTAGACTCTGATGAATCCTGTGAGGGACCCTTGGACTGAATCCACTGCTCGTTCTGTGGGAACACAACCCCTCTTTTCTCCTTACAAGAACAATACAGTGGAAACTGCTAGGAGCTTGCCATGGAATTTCCATTTCCCCATGCAGGATTTTCCTGTGCAGGACTAATCTGGACAGTTAATGGCTTCTTAGCTGAGCTTTAACGTAGGTTCAAAAGCATATGAATGCTCTCGTGGGCGGAATAGCAGGCTACTGGAGGATATGAAATATTTCCTCAATGGAGGCATTTACCAAAGCCTCTGTAGAACTTCCATGAATCCATGAAAGCCAAGCCTTCTGAAAATTTTCATGTTAATTTATATAGATGTTTTAAAAAAGGAGTCATGGAATTCCATACCTCATATACATTAATTTTCCATCCAGCAGAATAACTTTGGCCATCTTGTACTTCAGTGAAAACCACCTCTGTAAGCAGAGTGTGACTGAACAAGAACTAGCATAATGGAAAGTTTCATTTCCAAAATATAATAAAGTTGCAGGAGTAGTGAAGGAAGTGAACATTATTTGCACTTATGGTACACTCATTTATGGCATTATGAATATGAATTTATGTTTTCCTTTTAGGCTGCTGTTTGTATAAATGAAATCTACCATGGCATTTAAAACAGGATTAAAATGTTTCTTTTGTTTCTGCTTTTGAGTCATTTACAGAATAAATTATGTTTTAATGTTGGTATTATAAAAGTTTGTGATGGATAACACCCTGCATGGGCCCAGTCCAACTTCCACTTAACTTGTTGGAAAGATTCATTTAATGTTGATGGGAGCAGGAGCAGGAAATCGATATGTCTTGCTGTTTACATACATTAGTGTACAAAAGTGTTAATGCTTTATAAATTAGCAAAGATATTATTACCATCTGAATATCCAGTGTAGATATATTACCTAAAAAATGTAGTTCCATGAGCAGTGGAATTAATGAAGCCTAATTTTCTATGATTTGTGTCTGAGGGTGAATTTCCATGTGGATTCTCTTCTGCCTAACCATGGTTGCACTTACACTGCAGCCTTTCCTGCCAGAAGAGCGATGTCTGCTTCCTCCTTGCCTCCCTGGCTGCTTATTTTCATGAGATTTGTAGAAAATGAATACAGATTAGTCTTCTAGATCTATGCTGAATTTGGGTAAAAGTAGCTAGCAGATTTACTAGGCGCTGGCAGATAGGTGACACAAAAGCTTACAAATACTATAGTTGCAAGCCACATTCCTGGGGAAACTGGACTAAAAGTAATGGAACGCACACTCTGGACTTTGTATCACCAGACTTTGATAATACGCTAAAGGAACAGTTAATAAGAAACCACAAATGTAGACTTGAAAGGAGTAAGAAGTAATCTGAGTTTTAATAAGCAACACAGAAAGCTCAGTCATTCCCGTCAGCACAGCTAGGCATTACATAACCTCATGACTTCCCAGGAGAGGCACCTTGTTCCAGTGAGACCCCAACGCCTCCTGGAGCTTCCCAGCATAGAGGCAGCATCTGAAATATTTATGGTGCTGCTACATGCCTTTGGGAGCAGGTGACTCCCCCAAGAATTAAGACTTGCTTTGCAAGCCAGAGCAGAAAGGGAACAGACCTTGGCTTGATTCTTCCCTCTGCTTTTTGGTAAGCAAAATAGGGAATGATCTTATTTCATTCCTGGGGAACGCACGCCTAAGAACATGGGAAAAGTCCTTAAATGAGCCAGAGGAGGGAAAGGAAGAATTCATACTGTCAGGCCTTGTGGTCTTTCTTCACTTATCTTCATTCTTTCCATCCTTAAAGTCTGCGTTTTCAAAAAGATTGTTGGAGAAGTAATAGGAAGCATACTGGTCAAACTGACCATTGGAACTGACTTTGCTTCAGTTATTCTGGGAGGAATTTGACACTTACAACTTTTTAAATGAATTGCATTGATCATTAATAATTGAGAACAGATTATAACATTTCATAAATGTAAAAGCCTTATTTCCTACATATTTCCCCATTATGGAGCAGAGTAGATAATACTGAAATTCATGTATATTAGGTGGAATCAGCACTAGTATTCAAAGTTAACAACGCATAGTTCTTTTCATTAGAGTTGCCTATAGCTCTGCCAATGTCAACAATCTGAAATAAAGATTTCTACTTTTATCCTCTCTTCCAAGAATTTTATATTTTAACTTACATTCAAAAGAAAAATAATGAATGAAAGGTAAAGAAGTATGTGTGCAAATGTTCAGTCATGCTCTCTTCTCAAAAATCAATGTTTTGTAAAGCTCTACCATCTCCACTGAGATTATTTTGAAAGACAGAAAGAACTGTCCTCAAATAAGACAGATGAATGTACTGAACTGAGGAACATCCAGGCAGAATTGTCCAGATTGTAAACCTTTAAGAACATCACTTGGATATTCTCAGTAGAGTTTGTTGAAGGCTTACCAATAAAAGTCTCAAAACTTCTCATTTGTACTTCCTGACTAAGCTCTTCAAGTGTCTGGCGTTAATTTTGTGCACGTGCCACATTGTGTAACCTTTATTTGGCTAATTTGCGTGCCTAATTTAAGCCATATTCTTCTCTGCATTCCTACATGTAGGGTTTGAGACAGATGGTGGGTGAAGCAAAAGAGCCAAAATGAAAGAAATGTTCTCTTTTACTTCTCTTTACCAAAGCGAGACCTGCAAAAGCTTTACTTTGCCAGGAAATTTTGCACATGGTAGAACAAAAGTGTTATTCTGCATATATTCAAGTAGGTCAAATCAAAGCTATTTTAACAATGACATTTTATCATTTTGTACTTTAGTGTTCTTTTAAGACCCTTTTTATTTGAAATCAAGTGTATCTCATTGCTTTACGATCTACTACTTCAGTTAATAGAATATAGTTTACCTGTGACGTAAATAATTTGATAACTTAGTTTTTGTTCTCTAAAGGACGTATGAACTCATTACGCTCTTGGGAAGAATCTTTCTATATCCTGTTGGCTGCTCAAGAAGATAATTTTTCAAAACTCTACGTACATCAGCATTTTTCTTGCAAATCTTTTGCTGGACATAAAATGCAACATGTAGAGCACTATAAGCCAAATATGGTGGTTTATTTTTCATCTAGCAATGTATCATCTTATGCAATTGCTGCCATATTTTTGTGACTGTGTATCCATCCTGCTGCAGACTTCCTCTCATTTTTTTTTGTTGTGGGTTGTTTCCACAAGATGAATGTCTGAACAGTTTGAAATCAATACTGCATGCTCCGCCATGTAGGTGGTATCCAAAAATCTCTTCCAAATTTAGCTATGTGTTTTGTAGCACCTGTTTCGCAAGTTCCCAGCACCTGCTCTCCTTATGGGAGTATTAACATTTACTTCAGTAGGAGTAACATCCGGTCCTGTATTTGTTGATAGTCCCACACAACATCAGCAGCTATACGCTAGAACAAAGAAACAGTATGTACTTCCTTCGTTAGAGTAGATGAGCAGGACATACTGGCCTACAGACCTTTCTTTTCTTAATGCTGTGACTACCTCTGTCAGACTTAAGAGTCTACTATTGTGGGTAAAGTGGGGAGGATGCAAAACTTATATTTCCCTCTGTTTCTGGTAAAAACAACAGGAGACGGAGAAAGGGTTTGCAGGGTACGGCTTTTGCAGACGCATTATGCAATCCTCAGCAATTGTTTTGGTACCATAGCACGCAGCTGACTAGGGAAAAGGCAAGGGATGGACAGCAGATTTGTACGTAGTCTTCCTCTGCCACTGTGGAGGTCACTGCAGCTCTGGTCTGCATTGTGGAGTGCTTCATTTGCTGTTGCTTGGTCAGGCCACGAAGGAACTATTCTTAGCCACTGACAGTATACTGAGTAGCAGCATTTAACACGTAGCAGTTAACGATGTTAATGGGGAATTGCAACACTTACCAGGGCACAGGCCTGCACACATGAATGTTTGTGCGTGGCTATTGTGACCACTTATGTGATCAGGAGAGTTTATGTGGAAATTGTCAATTAGATGTCTATCTTCTGCATATGAAATGCTCACAGTGCAGTGGTGGCTACAGATTAAGCCTTCTGATTTTTTATTACTGTATTTCACAATAAATGTATATTATAGCCCTAGGCAAACCCTAATTTATGAAATCTTTGAGGTTTACGTTTTGATATTCTTTTACCTTACCAGAGCAGAATAGAAATTTTTAGCCGAACTGAGAACAGGGACAGAAATTTAAGCTTTGCTGGGACATACTGGATCATCATTGAACAGACTGTCAGTCATTGCCATTTAAAAGCAAAACAACTCTAACAATTACCAGGGATCCTGCAATTGTCTACTGTTGTTTGAAGTATAAATGAAGATAAACAACGTAGCTTTTTTACTAAACATTTTAAAACACTTTAAAAAAGAGGTCAGGATAATAACATAGTGATTAATCAACAAAATGAGGAAAAGCAAGAAGCTGAGGAAAAAACCAAACCCAATTATTTTCTCAGTGTTACCAGGTAGGTAACACAAATAATATTTTCTCCCACTATGGGGAAAGAACGGACAAAGAAGAGGTAGATACCTGTGTTGATCTTGCTTTACAGCCCAGTGCAATGTTAAAAGCTGGACAATGTGTCCTTAACCTATGAAGGAAAGAAGCAGCATGTGCACTACCTCTTTCTCCCCTCTCACTGTAGGATCAAAACCTGGAAAAAGTGTTCCATACTTGCATTTTAAAGGCATAGTCTAGTCCTTAGCATATGGTCTGAATCAGAAATACTTTGCTGAAGCTAATATTAGCTTCTCAGGTAAAGTTAGTTTGCTGCTTCTTTTTTTATTTCACATCCTAAAACCCCCCAAATTCTTAATGTTGAATGTACAACCATTATTTACTATTATTTTTTTTTATTATTAATTACTATTTACTGTTAAAATTCTTGTATGCTTGAACTGGTAGTTCAAGTTCCACTATTTTGAATCTTAGTTTGGCAGAAATTGACTGTATTCAATATATCCAAGTTTGTTCTAGGTTTTCATTGCCTTAGCAGTTGAACTTTAGCTCTGCTTCAGAAAAAAATGAGGAGTGCAAAGGCAATTGTTTTCAAGACTTTGCCAGGCAAAGTGAGATAGGAGTTTTATCAGAGTAAGAAATTCAGGATTTGACCCTCTGAGTAGATTTTATTTTCAAAGCAGGTTCCCAGAAGCCACACAGAAAAAGGAAACAAAGCTAAAATTGGGACAAGGTCAACTGGATATAGCCGTGACTGTAACAAACCTCAAATAGTTTTGTTATTTTTGTTTCAACTAAAGTTCTCAGAATTTTTATTAAGAATCTAACCCAGATATTTACACAGGAATCAGAAAGAACAACTTTTTAACAACTGCCCAGCAGGAAGGTTATATTCATAACTGGTGTTAACTTCATACTTGATGCTGACAGATACTATTATTGGTTTAAATATTCAAAGACTAAGAAGTTTCCCTCTACCAAGTGTATAACATACTAGAAAGTAAGACTTGGAGAAATCCTTTGAGCATATTTTGTAATTATTAATTGCTTGGAAATATATGCATATTTGTACGTATTGCTTGAAAGTATATACATATACTTCTATAAACACAGAGAAACACAGGTATTTTATCAGAATAAGGCACAATTCTTTTCCACTGTAAGGTCTTTACAACCAATGTGAGTAGGAGAAGGATGAGGTCTTATTTAAACATGATACAGATGTAGACAGTGGATATTTTCCAAGCAGAAATTCATTATTTCAAATCAATCGATAGAGCTAGTTCATCTCAATTAAAAAGGAACAATCTTTTTACTTTAGACAATCCTAAAGGAAATTATTTTATCGTAGATGGAACAAATACTTGAATACCCATGGTGTCCTTATGTAGGAATTCGCCCCACCCCCCAGAAATTACTCAGAAACATTAGGTATCAGATAACATAAGTCACAGAGGTACTCAACTTCGAATTTCTTCTGTTGCTAAGAATAGAAATTACTGTTAGAGGTTTCTCTGAGAGGGTGTCTGCAAATCAGAATTCATTTTCTGTCCAATCTAAAATAGCTTAAACTTATTTGTTATCCTTCAAGGCATAATATGAGAAATGCTGAAGAGTCTGAGTGCTTCTTTATTTCGGAATTTTACATCTGGGAAGATTTAATTTAGATCATTTATAGATTTTGCTGCTGGTGTGAATATACAAAGAATATTATGTCATTCTAACTTTCATTTTTGCAATGATTTTATGGTCTATTTTTCATTGAAGCAACATGCAGATGTTATTTTCTTTTATGTGCATTTCAGTAAATATTAAGCAAACATATAAAATACATAAACATGACATTAGGAGGATAGGTATACTCTGTATGCTTGTATGGAAGCCTGTTGTCCATTCTTCTGAAAGACGACACTCGAGATTTCATGTGACATGGAAAACACAGAGGTTTTAAATAGTGATACAGCTAAAACGCAAAACTCAGCCAAGGGCAGCAATATCCCTTTCAAACTGTTTTTAACAGTCGCAAACTGCCAAATCCTTTAACAACAGAATGAAGTCTAACTGACAGCTGAAGGAAAGTGCACCTGATATTTAGAGATAAACATGTATCATTCTGAGTACCATAAAAAGGTAGGCTAGTTCTAACCTTCAGCCTGGACTCAGAATGTCATGGTACAAAGAGAAATAAAGTTTCTTTTCGTCTATCATTATCATGCTGCCTAAGCCAGGAGCTGGCCCTGAGTTTTTTCTTAAAAATGGGAGCAAAAAGGCAATTTAATATAATCCTAATTGCAAAAATGCCACACTAGTCTTCATACTTTGTGAATAGTCCTAATGGCCCTGAAAAGATAGATAGGCTGCATACAGACTGTCTCAGTGGGACCACTCTTATTCTTGAAATCATGAATCTGTTAAATTTGTTAACAAATTATGGTCATTGTATAATTAGTGAAAGCTCTTGATCCTCGTTGCTTAAAATCCCAGTAATGCGCAAAGGTGGGGAAGAACAGATGGGCTATTTTCTTCCATTTTACAAAGGGTAAATTTAGGTGCAAGAACATGGAGCGTCCTGCCCAGGGCTGGTCAGGGAACCCTTGGCCAAGCCCTGAACTCTTAAGTTCCATCTCAGTACTTCAACCTCACAGCTGTAATTTTAGTTTCACTGAAAAAGCTATTTAATTACGAATTTGATGTAATGACGGCTGACTGAAGGATAATCTTCAGGTAATTCGAGAAAGGAGGATTTTTCTGCTGTCCACCTTAAAAGAGCATGGGTAAATTAAACAATTACAACTGGTTACAAAGGTAAGCTAAAAGCTAAACATAATAAGACACTGTTTTCAGCATTTCAAAAGAACTAAATACAACACATCAGCAGCTTCAAAATCCTTTTGAACAAGTGCACTCAGAAACAACTAACTGGCAAACAATGCTATTATGAAGATGACAGTGTGGTCAGTGAACTTTTGGCATGTCAACTCTATAAAATGTAGGCTTCTAGAAATATTCCTCACATTTAAGTAAGTAGAAAAGAAGCAAATTTAGCAGCAGATGCTGTGGATGGGGTATGCTGATTTGTTGCTTTTTACAAAGTTTGATAGACAAGAATCTCTTTTAAAAGGAAAGTATGTTCCTTATGTATTGTTGAAAGGATTTAACTTTCTTTACATTTAAAAGGATCAAGAATAATAACATGATCAGAATCTCAGAGACTAATGAGATAATTTTATTACATTACTTCATATTTAGGTGTACCTTTATTCTTTTCAAGCAATACAGAAACTGCTTAAACAGCATCCCATATCATGGGATAGCTATTCTATATCCTAACATATATCATAATTTCTAGGTAATTAAGCTGATTCTATTGCATAGATATATTATCCTAGTCTAATACTGTAGGTCAAGTATTACATGAAAATGAATGCCCTTTGAAAATAAAACCTCTTTTTTTTCCATTATTGATTTAATGTAACTATGCACAAGAAGGTTTATAGAAGAAAGACTACCTCAGTGGTAACAAAAGTTATAAGAAATAGGTAGGTAATCATGTCTCATTATCCTTGGGAATGTCAGAGCAGAATCAGCATAGTTTCAATGAACATACTGTTGGGCTGTTTTCTTTCTCATCTTTCAGATGGGCTATTTTATACCTTCAGTAGGAAATCTTCACAGTTCATGTAGGATTGTAAAAATGCCAGATGAGAATACCAATTATTAAAAGGATAAGGCATCAAGGTGGATTGTTTCTTCTCATATGATAACCATTGCTGCGGCCACAAAATCTATTATAAATTGCACTAACAAAGTCGATTTTCTAGGTTTTGATTTAGGAAAGTGGTTAAGCACAGGCATGAAGTTAACTTTCCTGAACATGAGGCCTTTAAGGATTAATACGGGCCTCTGGATATGGGATTCAGGATATTCTGAAGGATGCTAGGCTCCCAAATGAAACAGGGCAGAAGCTATGAAGTGATCTCTAACAGTCTGTTTTGTATCGCTAGAACCACCGAAAGAGTCGCAACCGCAAAGGCAAAGCAAGAGCTGCAGCTATGCCTGGTTTCCGCTTATGACAAGTACAATCTTGCCTTTTTGGTTTTGCTCTTTAGTAGTTCTGAATCTGCACAGAACTCAGAGCAGCATTGCTTGTGCTGTCTGAATATATTCATAGTTTTAATAAATTTTGATGTAAGTTTGAATTGTTTCAGTACCTCTATTTTATTGTATCTTTATAATTACATACTTTAGAGTTACATACTCCATTTGTTTGATTTATGAACATCTTTTTTCAGATGTTACATGGATTCTTAAAATAGGAAAGATGTTGTGTACTCATATAATTAGAACAGATCTGTTTAGCATAGTGTTTCATTAGGAATGGGTCTGTCACGCAATTTTCAGGGCAATTACTGCAATAGAGGCCCTTGCTGGCTTTTCTCAGTTTTTTTTTTTCCCCACATGATTTGCTATTCCTAAATTTAGATAGCCTTTTTTTATTATGCTATGGTTCTCACAAAACCTTCATAGGGTTAAGACATGTTGATATGAAATATAAAAAAAATATGATGTTGATATAAAATATGACATGCTGATACAAAATGCAAACTATAGGCAACATACTTCAGATCCCAATAGTTGCAGTAAATGAAGGGGAAAAGAGGAGGAAAAGGAATTAAGATTAGACAGCAAATCAAAGCTGATAAAATATATTTAAAAGGACAGTGCTTTTCCTCACTGGCATATATGGATCTAACCTAAAATAAGCTCAGCAGTCACTTTGCCAGAGGTAAACATTTAATTCACAATAACAAATATAACTATCTTCTTTTGCTTCAGGTTTATCCGCAACAGATAACAGTGCCGTCCCCAAATTATCCACACTGGTAATATATTAAATGCATTTTTAAATTCACTTATGGGTCACAAATAATTGGAACAAATATAATTATTAGATATTTAAACTATAAGCTGGTTTGCTTAGTTGAGTAAGCATGATAAATCACCCATTGTTCATGTTACCTGATTGGATGAACATGCAAGCAGTTTTTATTAAAATAATGAATGGTCTAAAACCTACTTCTATGAGCTCAAGTCTGGATTTTCTAATTCAGCAAACATGAATGTCAGTAAATTTCAGTTGCCGAATATTCACAGAAGATATGTGCTATCCTGCCAAGCTTTCATTTGCTACATAGTATATCTTTTTGCACAATCACTGTATTAGGCACAAGCTTAAAGTCATTTATGGGGAAAAAAACTGATGAAACAAAAAAGAAAAACAGAACACACAGAAGATAAGAACGACTTCATGGGGTTTTTTATGATACTTTGAAGAAACAGAAAGCAAATTTTTTCAAATTGATACTGTATATTGCTAAATTTGGAAATAAATTAAGGATAGAGAAATTCAGCAAAAGCGAAAAGTTGCCACAGCCTTTGAATCACCAACAGTCTGAACTATGTTATTAATGTAAAATATGTATGCATTTCTGTGGATTGTAAGGACTGAAGTGAATGAAAAATATGGAAGAAAATCTGTGGTAAAAGTTCTTTTTTTTCCCTGAAAAACTGTAATTTATGGAAGAGGGTTTTTTAAATCATTGCTCTTTTATATAGAAAATATTTTTCCTTAATTGTAAAACTGTTGAAGAGTGGAGAGAAATGCACAAAGCCAGGGAGACCTAGTGTCTCCTCCTAATCATCATTCAGAGCACCTAAATTTGACACCAGCCTTGATGTTCTGGTACTGTTGTTTCATGGCTGGCTTAAGTTGATCTAAAGCTGCTGCCCTGGAAAGGAGCAGTCCTGCCTTTCCCCTCTCCATCCCATCCAGAATTGCTCATTCCTGCCCTCTCCCTTGCATGAGCTATAGTGACTTGTGCAGTCACGGGGACATCAGGTCAATCCACTGATGTTGCTTAAAACTAGTAATGTTTTTCCAGGGTTAACTTTAAATTGATTTACCTTGGTAATAGAAACGGAGCAGCTGAAATTTGGTGAAAGCTGGACCATGCATCTCAGCATCAGGCTGGTTTTAGATCAGCTTAAATTCAGCATGAAACTGAACTTCAACAAGATGCCTAAAAAAGGTGATATGAATAGGCAGCCTTTGGTTTCCTCACTTTAATGAAAAATGCTGATAACATGAAATATTTTAGCCAGCTCTGACTTGGGCTTTTCTTCACTTTTCTTGCCTAGTAGTGTTTAATGTCAAGGAATAGATAGAATATTTTTGCACTGTAGTTTCTGCTACACCTGTTGAACATAAATTCCAGAGTCATATTTACTTCTTACTTCCTTTGCTATAGTCCCTGTTTTCAACCACTCACTTTACCATGGTGCTGCACTTTATATCATTGGTAGATATTACTGTCAAGACTTACATGATATATATGTTCTCCTATTTATATCAGAAATCATAGTTCAACACTTAATAGAGAAAGAGATTCCACTTATGCTCTCAACAAAACCTCTTAAAACCTCCTCATATTCAGGCTAAGGTGTAATTCTCCATCCTCACCCAGAATGTTTTTCCTCGACAATGAGAAACATCATTTCTTCAGCATCCCACAGGCCTGTGATATCACTCTGGAGCTGTGCAGTAGTGCTGTGCTTAAATCCTGCAAATCTTTCCATTATAGTGTCTCTGCAATATGCTGTTTCTTTCTACCTTGTGAGATACCTGCTACACCTCAAAACTAGTTCTTTTTTCCCCTCTAAGCTAGTTCTTTTTTCCCCTCTAAGCTTGATAAAAGGAATCAGAGCCATAAACATTTGTGCTGCAAAGACTGGTTTCCTCATTCTTGTCTTTGACAGACTTATCCCCTCCTGTGCATTAACACATGGCCTCCCTGTTCTTCAGCCCCTACAGCACAGGGTCCTGCTCTTCCCACTCAGGCTTCCTCCCACATTGTTTCTCCCACTCATCTCTTCAGATCAGATTTAAGACGTTGAGTCCGCATCCCATCACATTAAGACACTAGCATCTATCATCCACCTGTGAACATTCTGAAACATGCCTTTTCAAGTCTGCTCCTTGCACTGCGTTAGGTTTTGGAGGTTTTCCCTGTGAACCTGTGCAAAGTCACCATGTTATCTGACTGTAAATGCTTCCTTAAAATTCTCCTCTGTGAAATTTCCTGCAAATCCTTCCAGAGCAGGTAGACTCTCTCAACTGCTGTTAGTCCCTCATACTGATCAAAATGGCTTTACTGTTTCTTGATACTTCCTTGTTTCTTGATATTTCCCTGTTTCTTGATACCCCTGTACTACAAGGGACTTGCTGTATGTACCCTTAAATTTAAAGGCTTTGGGGAATGGTCTAGGGTTTTTTTCCTTTTCTTTCTTTACATGGTACAGTTCTTAGTACAGTGAAATCTTAACCTATGACAGATTTTGTAGGTGCTATGGTAAGAGGAATAGGTGATGATAATAGAATAATAATTAGTAACTTTAAAGTCTAAAAAATAACATACCATAACCAAATTCACATTTTTCTATTATTGCTTTGGTATTAAATATGGGACCAGAAAAATTTTAGTGCATTTTCAATTTAAAAATCTATCTATTTAAAAATCTCTTTATCCTTTTAATAAAAATATTACAACAATACTAAAATGTTGGTAGACGTCCTGTACTTGAATGTTGTGAACAATGGAGATCACATATTGGGATAAAAGTCACTGGATGGCACATGAAGAAAAGACATTTTCTTCCACTTCTCTTGGTACAGCCCTTAGTCAGAGAAAATGGTTATGAATGGCTGTGGAAGTTGGTGCTATGGTAGGAATTCTATTAGCTTTTTAGATGTATACAAAGGAGAGATCCTGTTATCAAATTATCTAAGAGCAAAAATGTAATTAATTGTGAATTTTAAGTGGGTGTATGAATGGAGAAGAAACACTGTTTTTCTGGACTGGATTAGTTTTGCCTTATTATACCTCACCCTGAACATGCTCTTTAAGTTGTGTAACCCCCTGTGTGTGTGCATGCTTTGGGCCTATTCTCTGTGTAGAAGCCCCCTTGCTCAGCCACCACTTCCTAGGAGAAGCTAGACACTGAAGGAGCAGCAATCTAACAGGATGTTCCTTCAGCAGAGATGCCATCAGAAAGAGCTGCTGTGTGACCTCGACATTTGGGCAAAGTCTTCCCCCCATGAATAGAATAAACTATGAAATAATTTGTGTTTATCCTTCTGCAGCTCTCCTGCCTCCCCAGCTCAGGTATGAAATAGTGACTCCTCCTCAGAGAAAGCAAAAATGAGACTGGGGAAGATGCCGATGTCCCATATCTTCATGAACCTCATTTTAGCAGATTAAAAAGATGCCGAGTCTAGAGAACAGATGAGCTGGATCCGTTACCACGTGTGTATTATTCATTGGGTTAGACCTATTTATGCCTGCTGGCATCAAAATCTAGCAATCCATGAGGATGTCCCTCATTCAGGGTAATCTGCCTTTTTAAGGGCCTTCTGCTTTTCAGTGTCCTGTTAGATGCCAGGGAAGAGAGATACGCTTCAGGCAAGCTGCTCGGAGCTCCCTCAGGGCTTCAGTCCCTTCATGCTGGGCAGGCCAGGTGTGGCCTGTGCCACAGAGCTTGGTGGTGAAGCAGTCAACACTTACAACTTTATATATTTGGTGAAGGGAAGCACGGAGGAATGATTTAACAGATGTATTTGTGCCTGCAGAAAATTATGGGCATGTTGATAATCTGTGCCAGGACTTTTGAGCCGCTGGCTAATATCCTTGCCAAAAGTCATGGAGCTCAGATTTACAGAGAGTATATTTGTCATTAGGGTTGGTATTCATCAAATGTAACCTCGGTATCTTGTATTACTAAATGTCTTGATGTGAGTTGTTTTAATTTTTTCCAGAGATAACCCTGGAATTATCTTTAAAGCACTCAACATTCAACCCCCCTCTCCTGTTTTGCCTTTCCTCAACTCCCAGCTCTCTGTGTTGAGTGTGATTGGTGACCTTTCTAAAGAAAGGCACCATCACGAAAAGTTCCCTCACTGGCGGCGTCCATACTGTTACGGTTTGGAGGTAATAGATTTTTTCACCATCTAAATCTAAATATCATAAAAGTTTTGTCTTCATAGAAGGTCTCACGCTGCTATAACGTGATGTCTGCAACTTAAGGGGGTGGCCTCTAAGAGCCTCTGGCATATGGGTTTTATGTATTAGGGTCTGTAAAGGAGATACCACTTGCAAAGATTTACAGTTTGCCAGGACTGTGTGCCAGATGGTAAAAGCCATATGAGTTGCGAAGTCCTTAGAGATTTTTTTTTAGTTTGTTTTTGTTTATCATAGAGAATACGCTTCTGGGTTCATAAAGTTTCAGCATGTTCTGCCTACTGCGTCATGGAGAAAAATATTAACTCCATCCTAGAGTCCAGGCCACCGGGAGTTATAAAAATAGTATTTACAAAAGGAGGTAGGCAGGCCATTTCCTGGGACAGAAAAAATAGTTGTTTTAAAATACATTCTTGCTATTTTGATGCTAAAATGAATCGGTTGTTATTGCTGTTATTCTCTGAAACGATTTGTTCAGAAGATAAAGCAGAGTTCTTAAAAACAAGTATATTTAAACACTCTGCTCATCCTGTTCGCCTGGAAATGCAATATTGTTCTTGCTATAAAGAATTACTCACATTTGGGTTTGAGCATATGTTCAAATAGTATCACAGAGGGGCTCCCCAGCCACAAAGACAAATAACTGGTGTAATTGGTGCGATTTGAAGTCACAGCCAGGCAAGCCAATGCAATTCATGGGGCACACTGGACTAGCGAGATTTCTAAGTATACCCCGCACAGGAATAAGGCACACCGCATATGGGCTGTAGGAGGGAGATAAACCCACAACTTCTAGTACAACAGGTCTACTGCAATAAAAACGATGCACCATCAAGTTATTTAACTGGACTGTTCATCATCTTTGAAGCCTGCCAACTACTATGCTTGTGAAAATTCATCTAAACCCACTATTTCTGCGTACGGAAGGCACGGGGCGCACAGGAGTCGTGTGGAGACGCAGGGCTGAAGGGACCCTGTCGGCCGCCAAGCGCCGAGGGTCCAGGCCTGCCTCGGACCGCTCCAGGCCCTGGACGCGGTTAGTCAGTCTGCGCAGCGCTCCCGCCTCCCGCCCACTGGGAGCTCGTGCCCCTCCGCCGCGGTTTCGCTGGGGTTCCCGCCGCCCCAGCCGAGGCCGGGCCGGCGGCCCCGCTCCGTCAGGAGGCGGCGGCTCCGCCCCGGGGCGCCGCCAGGTGGCGCCCGCGCGCCCGCTCCGCCGGCCACCGGCCGAGGCCAACGGCCGGGGCACGCGGCGCCCGGGGGCGCGCGGGCGGTGTCGCCGTGGCAACTGCCCGGGATTTCTGGGGCGGGGTCAGCCACCACCATGTTTTCCTGTTTATTGTACCTCAAATAGCTGACCTTGGGAGAGACACAGCTCGGCTTTGAACAGCGGCTCTCACAGCCCGCCTCAATGTTATCAGCGGTTTGTTTTGCTGGGTTGGGAGGCTGAGAGCCACGGGCCAAGGCCTCTGCCAAGTTCAGGATTTTTCCACCAGCTACGCTAGTTTATTTCTAGTCTCTTTTTGTAGCAAAGTCTCTTGATGCATGGGGTAGGCCGTGGTTTTAAAATTTATATCCTCGGGTCCCTTGGGGAGCTGCAGTGCTGCAAAAACTGATCGGAGCTGGCTTCTAACTACACCCAGAATACCACAAGTTTATAAGAAAATGAAGTAAACTTAGATTCAGCATGAATATCTATATTAAAATCCCCACTTTATGCCTTGAATCCGACTGAGTCACTTCAGCTAGGCTAGAGCTACCATTGACATACAGGCTATGGACGCAATCCAGGAAAACAAGATATTTTGAGACTGGTGAAGGGCATCTCAAGTTTGTGTTGCTTTCTGGTAAAATTATTCATTTTTACTGAAACCTGCAATTCCTGGCTGAACCATGCTGAGATAAATAGGGGTAAAACGTAGCTTGCTCGAGTATTAATAGTAAGCCGCATACAGCTTTGTGTGAGTGAGAGATCAGTGCTGCTTGTGGAGGCGTCCCAGTCTAATCCCTGCCACAGACAAAATTGACAGCACAGCTATATGGCACACATGGCAGATGAACTGCATGAATGCTTTATATTTATATTAGTAAATTCAAACTGCAAATGGGTAGCAGCAATTCTGTTGTAGGCAAGGCTGAAGTTTTTGGGTGCAGTTGGCTATAAGTAGCTGAAACTCAGAAGTCTTTCCTTTACTCCTTTACTTATAAAACCTAGGAAATGAACTAACTTCCAGTTTACTTACTTTTAAAAAAACTAATGCTATGTGTTATTTGCCAATGAAAATATTCTGCTTTAATCTCAGTGCTGCTTAATCTTGAGCCTTGAAGGTGTTCTGGACACAGCCTACAACAAACCTGGGTATACTCCCAGCATTTCATATGGTTCTCCAAAGTCCCCAAGAGCTGAATCCATGTGAATGACACCAGAAATAAACGTGCCTTGTACCAGATTCCCTTCATATTTCCTGGTACATCTTAGTTTTCTTTCCCTTTAAGTCCATTGCTGAATATAGAAGCCTTTTAGGCACTCTCTCAGCCACTCCAGGGAATTTTTTTGGTTTTTTTTGCTAATACAGCTAACACAGTTTTGTTTTCAGGCACCTGGACAGTTCAATGGATGTGGGCATTTATTCTCAGAGTGCAGTGACCACCCTCATTTTACTTTTTGGACAAATAATTGTCTCACCGCTTAGTTATTTGGAGCTAGTATGCTGACTTAAATGTGCCATTTTACATACTTCAGTGATTTTTTTTTTTTGCCTTTTTCTGTTCCTTTTCTCTGAAAACAAAGGTTTTATCAGCCAAAACCAACTATTCCACAAAAAGTAACTGTTGTGGAAGGCACCTAGGCAACTCTGTTAGACACTACCTAAGAAAGTGCCTCAGAGCTCTGAAAGCACTACATGGAAGAGGAGCTCCACACCTGCCTGTTACAGTTTATCTGCATTCATCTTGAAATTAAAAGATATGTTTAATTGGGAGGCTGTAAGCCATTCTTGGCAGAGCTGGAAAAGAAAAGTGAATCCGACAAAACAAAATAAAAATACTAAAGTTAACAAGAAAGAAACAAAGCAAAATCTCTGTAGAGGGACAGTGACAGATTTGTGGGGACAGGAGAACTTGCTAGCCATGTTGCTTACAGCTTGTTTCAGGACCTCCTGAAGTCAATGTAAAGATTTGTACAAATGTAGGATTTTGGTTAAGAATTGGTAAATACAGGATTTTATCAGAGAACAAAATTCAGAGTTGTACTTGATTTAAGAAAATGGGGAAAATACTATCCTGGCATAATAGTGCATTTTGAAATGCAAAGAGAAAAAAAATGCCCAAAGAAGTCAGGGACAGTAGTTCAGAAATTTACTTTCAAACCACAAAAATTACACAGACCAAAGTATGAACTGTCGAGAAGCTCCCAGGCAGACCCAAACTTGCAGCTGCTGATCTAAAGCATTAAGCCAATTTTTGATATAGCTCTGCAAGGCAGTTTGTATGTGGGACAGGCGTATATGTGAATGATTCATCACACAGAAGCCTTTTACAACCGAACAAGCAGATGTAGCCTACATTTCCAGAAGGGAATAGATCCATAAACAGAGAATCAATGCAAGTTTATAGAGAACAGATCTTACCAAACAAATTGGGTTGGGCTTTTTTTTGGTAGAAAAAGCTTTGGAGATGTTTTCCAGAAGTTTGTGCAGCTGATAGTTTAGTTGGCTAGAAGGAGGTTTTGGCTTACAGTGTAAGGTAAATATTTTCAAGGATCAAAGAAGTGAGAAATGGGGGTGGTTAAGAGGTACGCAACAGGTTTTAAATCTGTGAGTGGGCTATTATGCAAACAGGTATTTTGTCTGTGTTTGTGTCACCACACATCTAATACATTACCAATGAAAGAAAATTCACTTATGTTTTGGGTAAGGTGAATAAAACACATCCAGAGACCATAGAAGTTCTTGTTTTCATGTTCTGCTTTCTCATCCAGACTTCCAGAGGTAAGGTCTAGCCTTCTGTCTCGCCACACCTTTCTCCACTGACAGAAAGGCTTTGAGTTTCATTTGGGGGGATGCCAGTTAACCTCTAGCTAGAGGTTAAGAAATTCTCCATTTGTGCGGAGATGAGCCCTCAGTCTGAGCGTTCTCAACCTAGCTACTGCAGCTGGAGATTTGTCTTAAAAACAGGTAGAAGGGTCCGCTGGACAGTGTTTTAATTGTCTTCTGTTTTGAGAAGAGGATTTGGGGATCTAGGCACAAACATGCATTAAAGCAACAATCAAGAGCAAGGGCCTAAGACTGCATGCAGCTCCCAAGGCGAGGGGTGGAGGCCCCACAGAGGCCTCTCACAGCTCTTTCCCAGCAGTCTGACCCCAAGTGACACTGCTACACCACGGTGCAGCTGGCCTTGAGTACAGGCAGCCAAGCCCCAGGAACATGGCAGGGAAGAGGTTGCAGAACACTTGGGTACATTCAGGGCCCTGAAAGACTTCGGCTGTTACATCCTTCCTGGACATGAGAAACAAACTAACCACACTAGGATTTTTACACTGTTCCTCAAAGTTTTCTTTATACATAGCAAAGAGGAGGAGGTGTAAGTTGTCACTGGCACAGAAGAAGAAGAAAACATGACAGTCTCATTATGCCTGCGAAGGCCTCGCAGGGCCTTCAGCCTGAAATCTGACAGTTCAGTGACAATCGTGTTGCAAGGACCACCTCAGCTTCCTGCCTGAACTAAATACTTCCTCTGGATCCTGTGCTTTTTGTTGTCACTCTCATGGGCCCTTGAGAGTTCCTAATTCTTTTGTCTGTCCTTGTGGAAGCCGCCTTCTCTCCACCAGCAGTTTGCATCTGGTACAGATGTCCCTAAGCTTTGTTTTGTGTGGCTCTGCATTTATAGAGACCCTCCCTTGAAATGATACAGAGAGCCACTCATGCACTCCTCCTTCAGGTCTTCTCCCTTTATATTCCTCCTAAAGAAGGTGCAGTTAGAAAATCAGCCAATTACAGTAATGATGGCTAACCTGAGGCGCAGGTAGGAAAAGGTGGGGTTTTTTTAGGTATCATAATATTTAAATGATAATGATGTATTAACATGTATTCATAAAATGGTTTAAATCTCCCGTTCCCTTTTTTTCACCAATCCCTTACTGCATTTCTTAATTTGTACTAGTACTCTAGGTACAATCTCCATTTGATTTGGTCTTAAAAATGTTTTTCTTCACTAAATAAAAGAGGTGGTTAAGAACATCTTAATTATGACTCCGATCAGAAGAGCAGGAAAATAAACTGTGTCCTAAAGAGCTTTGCTGAACTGGAACCAAAATTACTAATGCTACTTATAGTATAATTTTTGACTGTATGATTTTGTTACCTTTTTCTTAAATGTAAAAGGTGGTTCCTTTCTTTGCCAAGGATTTGAGCAATGAGAATATTTGACACATGAGATTAGGCTATGGGACAGTCTTTTAGCACTTTCATGGAAATTTTTTTTCTCTTATTTGCCTTAACTTAAGCATCATCACTAATTTGTCAAGGGCAAGAAAAAAGGTCCAGTCCACTGACAAAGGTGACAATATTTAGTAGGTTCTATCAAATGTTAACATGTCTGTTGAATATGCTTCTATGCTTTAAGAACCTGCCAGCAGTCTAGTATTTCTTTAACTAGATGCACCAAAGGACTTGTGCCTGGAACTGGAACAGTTAAAATACTCTAAATCATGGAAGAGAAGTCTCTGAAAGAGTGTCATGGGTTAGTGTGCAGAATTACTTTGAATAAGTAGGGTTTTGAAAGAGCAGCCTCAGAAAATAGGCTGCTTCCTGTGAATGCAGTTTGTAACTTCAATAATTGCTCTGGGTGGTAAAGTGACAGAAAATGAATGGGACTCAAATCCTTCATGATGTCACATGACACATAACTGAGACAGAGATTACATCTGGATTTTGCAGAGGTGATTAATCAATCATGTAGTTAGCTATAGCTGGTGTTTGTTCCATGCATTCAAAGTAGAACATAGCTTTGTTGACTGGCTAGAATATCAAAAACTCATGGAGTTTATTGGTTGTTTCTGGATTATCTGAAGAAATTGTTTGATAATGGTCCAAAACTGTTTTGAAACAATTTCAGATACATTCACTAAAGCATGTTAGAGCTGCTGCTTATCTCCGAGGATCAAATGGATAAAGAAGGCTTTTGTACATACATTTGAAAGGGCACTGGAGAAAATGAAGTAGAATTTTATTTGCAAGTACAAACTCTGTATCAGAATGTACCATCCCGGTAACTTTAACTGTACTAAAGTCTTTCTGGACTTTATGATTTATTATAGATATGATTTATTTTGCACAGGAACTGGATGAACATGGTAGAGGAAATAGAATCTATAATATACGCCTCCCAGACATTCTGCATCCATCAGTAGGATGTGCATAAAATTGCAAGGGTTGAAACAATTAGGACAAGGGTGTTGTCAAGAAGGTGTATTACTGGGAGCCTGGCATAGCTGCTTTTGTAAAAAGGGGCATAATGAAGAAATATATTGACCAGCTGTTACCAGACAAAAAGGTTTAGGAAAAGAAAAGTGTGCTGAAATTAAAGCTGATGGCCATGCAGTTACTGGGAAGGAAAATGATTATGCTTTTTATTGGCCTGAAGGGGATGTAAATGAAAATGTTACAGTAGAATGTGAATCTTTAAATACAGATGAAGAGCTGAGAATGAACAAATGCCAATCCCCCTCCTAACAGGCTACCTTCAGCCATAGGGCAAAAACAGGATAAAGCTTATGTATAAATATGCACTGGGAACCATGTTAGGCATATATTACATATGGTTCTCTTACAACTCCATTACAATGAACGGTGATTAATAAATATATATTATATATACGTAAATACAAAATAGGCTCCTGATTTATGAAGACTTTTAGGTATCTGCTTAAACAGAGCATGTATTTTAAGTCCCATAGAAGTTAGACCTGTGCTTGGATCCTTTCTTTTTCTGGGACTTTAGGCAGTTACTTTCCTTTTGTGGGCATCCTGACATTTCTTGAAGCTGGCTTTCTGTAAAGGCAGCTCCCATTTTACAACACAGAGTCAATATGGTATGTTACAGAAAAGTATTTTCTCATGAAGACTTTGTTATTGTTCCCATTTTCTTTCATCTAAAATAAAAATAACTCATGCTGAAAATGCAGTCTGTGTATACTGGCAATTAAAAACAAATCAGCAAATCACTCTGCTATATTAAATCACACATGCCTAGTTATGATTTAACATGCTGGGGAATGAAACCAAATTCTACCCTCCCATGGTATTTTGTGACAATGATAGCAATGGTTTATTTTTTTTAAAAGACTGATTGGAGTATGTATTTAATGCCTTTAGTGCTTCAGCATTTCTTTTTCCCTGTAAAGGAACATTTTAGCTGAAGTATCCAACACTGCTTTCTCAAACACTAGGCTTCTCGTTAAGAATAAACTTAGTTTTTTTCCCCACTCTTATACCATTAATGTATGCATCCAAAGATTCCTGTGGAGAATGAAATTATTGGCCTACCAGTAAATATATGTGCTTCCTGTTTAAAACAATGTTCCAGGTAACTTAAAAAGAGAAATCTTGGAGAGCAGCCAGGTTTGCTTTTTCAAATGAAATCAAGGAGTCTTACAATTGGCTATGCTTCTTCAGTAAAAAGGCAGCAAGAGGAGACATTAAAAATAGAGAGGAAGTGAGAGAGAAAGAGTATGTGGGGACCTAACACAGTACACTGGGTGCAAGTTCTGCCTCTATTTTCACTGAAGCAACCCTGCTGAAGTAACTACTGCTGGAATTAAGCCTTGATTTTTCAAGATATTAAATTATCAAAAAGTCATTGATGTCACAGTACCTCAAAGTGTAGGAAATGCCCAAAAGGTGCTGATGTGGGCCATTCAGCCTAGCTTCTTGGTTGTTTCCATCAAAACAACAGAATTCACTTGTTTTTTACAGATCTGTTTCAACTGCTGTTTCTCTGTCTAAGCAGTGAGAAAGTATACTGAGTTTACATAAAATATTTTCTATGAATAAGCACAGAGTCATGAGGCTGGGATCCAAAGAACCATTATACTTGTAGGCAGTTGATGAAGTCTGTTATGGAGAATTAATATTGAAAAGGATGATGATTATTATTAATACTAACCTCTGAGGGAATATTGAAACAGGCCTCAATGTAGATAGCAAATTCATATGACTGCAATACAATATGGCAGTAGGAAAAAAGACATTGTAATTTGATGCTGCACACAGAGAAGCTGTATCGGAGAGGAAGGGGAGAGCTGCAGAAAAGTGCCAATGCAAACAGTACCTGGAGTTCCAGTTTTAGATTATTACTGTGCAGGATGCATTGCCAGGTCCGGGACACCCAAAGAGCAGCAAAATACCAGGGAAATGTTAAGATAAGACTGCAGTCTTCAGAACATGTTGTTTTGGTGAGAATGGCTGAAGAGAAATGTATTTTAAGTGCATAGATTTAAATGCCAAAGAAATGCCAGGATAACAATTAAACAATGTATGGAGGGTCTCAATATGAGAATGAGAAGAGCCTGGTCTCAGATGCACCCAGTAGTTTTGTTGATCTCACTTACACTTTTCACTGCCTTTAACATTTAGACTAGCTGCTAGGAATGATCTGACTGCAGTGAAGTATCTCAGGACCCTCGTCATTTGTGATACGTGCAATTAGCCTGGTCAAAATCTTAGAAATATAGATGGTAAAGGATATGCCTGCAGGCATAGGGGAATTGTAACACCATCAGAGCCTGTCTCAGTCGGTGAAGCTGTTGAGGCAGCTTGTAAGCTGATGCACCAGTGAAGACTCTTGTTCTTTGGGCGGTATCATTCAAGACAGACAGGGCCAACTTGCTGTGCAGGCAGAGTAGGCAGTAGCCAGCAGTAGCAGAGCCAACAGCTTTGCCTATGCCAAAGGGCACAAGGGTTGTTTGTAAGAGGAGTGGGTGCTGCATAAACAGCAAATTCCTGCCTCCTCCTCCTCTGCTCTGTGGCTGAGAAAGGGGTGAGAGTTTGCCAAAAGGCAAGCAGCAATAATCACTGTTTCATAGACACCTGAAGAAAGCTCCACTGCTCCATCTCAGTTTGACCCTCATCCTCCAGGGTCTCTCCAAATCCTCCCAGCCCCACCATCTGCCCCACTGCCCATTAACTGCCTTTAAGTCCTTTCACTTGGCTGGTGTGCCAAACTGCCTTAGTCTTTTCCCACCACCAGCTTCCTTACGGCAACCTCCCCAACACATTTCAGTTCTCCCTTTTTAGTAAGTTGCTTTGAGGGGTTTTATTTTGCCACCTGAGAGGCAGATGATTAGTCACATGAGGTTAATTTTGACGGCCCTAAAGGGACTTCCTAGCTTACGATAGATAAATTGGTATAGTAACTTTCACCTGATGAATGCAAGCCCCAGGCTAGTTCTGCATGAGCCAGCAGAACAGGTCAGGGGAAGCAGATCTAGAGACCAAAACAGTTGGAGTCCCTCATGTACATGTTTTGTGCATTTTGGGGGTTTGTACTCAGCTAGATCTCTTCTGATACAGTCTGGAGGTTAAATACCTGGTAGCATTTGAAGTGTGACAGGTCTGCTTTAGGTGTGCATCTCCTGGTTTAGCTCTGTCTGGAAGGAAACCTGCTTGTGCATTCTCAGGGAGCTCCACAATGCAACCCAAAGCACAGAAAGTGGAGGTGATTTGAATTAAAACGCTGATGTGGATGCACCCTCAGGCATCTATGATTTCCAAATATTCTTAAGAACCACTTCTAGGAGATTTGGTTTTTAAAAATCATTGGAAAGGAGAAATTAATTGTACCCATCAGTTTGTTTTTATCTATCATTGTATTAATTCTTTCAAAGAACTTTAATAGGATAGAGAGACATGTTTACTATACAGAAGCTGAACTGCTTAGTTCTTATCATTTTATATTAATCTGTGGTGCTTTGCAGCTCTCTATTCAATTATTGTCCTCAGCTGTTTTACTTTGCAGTGAAATAAGAAGACTATAAACAGAGCCCACAAACATACTAATAAGAATATTTACTGTGTAAAGCATCTAATTTCAATCTATCAAGTGAATAGAGATTGTTTTATAAGTGGAATTCAGAAAGATCACTGCCAGATTTTTTTGCCATCCGAATGTTTGTACCAGTTGGAACAGAGAACATGCTGCTGAATAGATGGTGAGTAAAATCTTCCCATTCAAAGAACCTATATCAGATACTAGATCAGATACCATGTCTAGGGCATGTATGATTATCTTAGAGGCCTTTCTGAGTGTAAGTGTAATTGCCATGGCTTAGTGGGACAACAGGGAGCATAAACAGAAGAGAACAGTTGGTTTCCTGTGAATATGTAAGAGGTGGTGGGGGGCACTGGTAAGACTCAGTAGAGGAATGAGCCAGGGTCTACTGCTGAGAAATGTAATGTTTGCTTGTCTTTTGTATGGGCTGAAACTGAGGTAGGAGAAAGGTCCTAGGAACTGCACTGTGCAAAAAGAAAGACTAAAACTCTGAAGCAAGGGCTTCTCTTGCATCCTACATTCACACATTCTGATCAGCTTCACAGCTTCTTATTTTTCACCCTTTCTTTGACTCCCAGCAGTCACATTCAGGTAAACAATGGTGCTTCTCAGAAAGCTGAGAGTTCTCAGGATATCCCTTTTCAGCAGCTAGAAGCCAGCAGCGTGGGGACCTTCTGTGTACGCACGAAGACTGCAGGTCTGTGAACTCTTGCTGGGGTGAGATGAGTTGCCTGTCTGCTCTACTGCAGTGGGGTACCCTCACTGTAGACCATCGCAAAGACATCTAGAGAAACAGTAATTTCAATAAAAAGGAAGTTATAATTGTGAACATGAGAGTAATAGTGGGGAAAAATCTTGTTCTTTCCATGCAGGAAATGTTGTGCAATACAACAAAGGAACATTGGCAGTGGGTTAAATCTGAACTACTGAGCTCTCAGTAGATGAGCAGGAAAAGACAGCACACAATAGGCCAGAGAAATAAACATAGTTAATGCAATAACACCATCTTCCACATGCATTTTACATGGGACAGCTAATGAATTTTGATTTTTTTTAGGTCTGGTGATGCCAAATTCTGGAAGAAATCAGGATCCTTCATGCTTTCTCTCCAGCAGCAGGAATGTTCTTCTGATAGGATATGAAATCTCTTTAACATCTCTAGTGCATGATGGAATTCTCTTTAGCCATGCTTTAAAAGTATTCGTTAAAGCTTGAAGACAACTGGAAAAATTGCAAAGAGAAAGTGCCAAAACAAATGAATTAACTTTCTTTAGAAAAATTCTTAAGCAAGGCTTCAAGTGCAATTCAGGACGTCATCATGTAGAGGAAGTAAGATACAGGATAGAAGATAAGCTTTCTTCTAGAACTTGAAATGAAACAGTGCAAGTATTTCAGACAGAAGGTGCTGCAACAAAGTCCCTGTAAATATTATATAGCTAATGACTTTTATACTTTATGGATGAACCTAATTTTAGGCCTTTTTTAATAGATTCACAAATAATCTTCTGGTAATAGTATTAGTGGTTCAGAGCATATTCCATTATTAAAGTTAGGAGTCAATTGCTGCTTACCAAGCAAGTTTTGATTTCTGAAAAGCGTATCTCATTTATTTATAAAATTCCATCTTGATTGGGATGTAAGGTGATATTTTTTTCCCAGACAAAAATGTCAGACAAGGAAAGATAAAATATAGATGCTTTTCTTTGTTGAAGCCTAAGCCTTTGATTTTTCTGAGAGGTACCGCTCGGTGAGGATGCAGAATATCTCAGGTCAGAGAAGAGGCTAGAACAGAGATGAAATTCTGGATTGATTGGAGGGCATTGTTAAAATGTAACCACTTCCATGACATGGGGTTCAAATCACTTGATATCACTGGTTGTTTGAAACAAGTAATAAAGGCGAACTCTGGAAGGGATAAAAAGTGCAAACAAAAAAAAATTTACCAAAATCAAAGCAAGCTGTCTTTGAAATACTCTAGGTTTTTTATTTCTCAGCCTCTGAAAAATATATCAGGCTTCTGGTAATATTCCTTCCAAAATACTCTGTCGTCATTCTGAGAAAAACAACTGCAAACAACCTTGGACTGTCTAAAACAGTTTGAAATGAATCAGCTAGCATTCACATTTTGGAACAGTTCACAAAAATGTTGACAAGCACTGAATTCTTCTAGCAAGTTTCTGATTTGATGGATTTGGGTCTTTATACAGAGTTTTGGGGTTATAGATTGAAGTCTATTCCCCTTTTTGCAGCCATCCAAGTTGGCTGTTGCCGTTGTCCCTGCAGCTCTCTCAGTTACAGCAAGAACGGTACAAAACACAAGCCTGTGAATTGAGGAAAAACCAGACAAATTTCTCTAGGCTGCAAAGGAGGCATCTAGCCTGGTAGCCTAAGCATGAGTCTGGTGTAATAATTCAGGCATTAAAAGTACTTAGTAAAAGAATAGTCCAAATGAGATGCATATTTGTATGAAAGTTTCAATAGACTTTTTAATAATAGTAAAAATAAACCCTGCTCAGAAGGTGTGTAGGTGCTCATATGACCCACCTTTGGCAAAAACTGGATAAAAACACCCCTGAGATAAGGAAATTATAATAGACAGTGTATATGTGTACGGCGTACCCGAAACTGGTAGGACGTCTGCCCCAGTCTGATCATCGGGATTAAACAGCAACTGGGAATTTACAAAGAGACTTTTGAAGCATAGTCAACCTGAAAAGACACATGATGGAAGCATGAAAATCTCCTGTTTGAGAGACCTTCAGGAGGAGGGTGGAGACCTTCAAGAGGAAACAGCAGTCAACGGAACCTGATTCAACACTGCAAGGAGTCACCCTGTCGGCACCAAGACTTCTGCCCAGGCCAGGCAGAGCAGCCTCCCCCTCAAAGCTGTGGGTAGCCTGCATCCAGCTGGGAGCCTGATGGCATGGGGTGCAGCAACCAGGGACTGGCACGCATGGGGTGTGTGTGTGCCCTCCTGGAGTGCTTTCTCACCAGCACATGCATTAGTGGATTGTAGGGAGCAGCGTGGGTACATATGAAGTGACAGCACCCGCATCTCTCTCTGGAGGTGCCTGCAAGTAGGGAAAGCTGGGCTCTCAGGAGAGAAGGGCTTGTAACCCACATCCCTGCTGTATGTGTATGTACCTAACTGTGTAGGGGGAAATAGGCCGCCTTGGGATTACTCATAGAAGGGAGTTTAGAAGCATGTGGGTGTTTATTAGCATTTCATAAGTATATCGTATTATGCTTATCTGTTTTACTATTGATATTGGTCATGAATCTATAGATTCACTGATTGCCAGTTAATCATGTCATTAACAAATCAATAAAAGAATTTTATTCCAGTTTGGTTAAGCAACATGCACTGAGCAGTTTTTCTGTGTGATAGGAGGATGGAGAAATCTTTTCTATTTCAGCGATAGGAGAGGATGTAGGTTGCTGAAGACAAGTGGATAGGCAGCCCCGCATTAATAATACAGAGTGGCAGAGGTGGATTCATGGGCTATGCAGAAGAAAAAATCTAACCAATGGAGGCCCTGTTTATGGTGGTGCTCCCTGATGGGGAAATGAAGTTGAGGGGTGAGAGCTGGAGAACTTTAGGACAAGCCCCGCAGAAGCACCTTCTCACACACCTTGGTGGGGGCTGCATAAAGGAAGTAAAGATGAAATCAGAAATTTTCCTGGACCAGGTGGACAGTAAATATTAGAGATTGGCCTTTGAAAGCATTGGGAGGATATGTCCTGAAGAGCCTGACAAGTATAAAGGGGCAAATAAAGTTGTCAGCAGAGATGATGAATAGATAGAAAGAGTAAATTCTGGAACTCAGTAAGGAAGGGACTCAGGAAAGAGCCCTGCTAAAGCATAGGAAAGAGCAGAGATGAATCTACTGTTGTTTCACATGGCTTTGGAGAAAGCAAATACCCTGGGTGTGGGCCTCAGCAGTAAGAGGTATGTTGCTCCAAAATGGAGGAACATGACTGCTCCATATCCTTTGACTAAGTCTGTGCCAGTGCTGCATCATCCACTGCATCTTTGCATGCAAATCGCTGGCAACAAGGCTAGGAACTGAACCTTGAGGGCATTACAACAGCATGGTATTTTCAGGAAAATTAGGGAATGGATGGTATCACTGAGAATATACCAATAAAAGAAAACCCACAACTTTTTATGGCACATAACTTATGGGATGCTTTAATATTTATGTGGTCATATTGTTTATTATGCTTAGGTTGTAGCTACTGCTGCTTCACAATCTCCCACTTCTAATAACCTCCACAGATTCTTGGTTACACTGAAATATTACATTCTTGGACATATTTTAGCTTCACCCAACTCTACCAACTGCAGATAAACAACTTTTCTTTAAGTTGTTGGTTTGTAATCAGAGACTAATGATGGCATTTTTGATCAAAAATAAATTGGCTTTTTTTTTTTTTTAGTATAAACCCAATTGAAAACTCTTTTGTGCTGATTTGGAAGTATGAAATGGCGTATCAGGACTCTTGGTGCTATTTCTTAGTGTGATGGGATAAGTATAATTAATAAATACTGTCTCAACAATTTTCAAGTCATTCAATAACAGGCAAAGCCCCTTTTCTTGTCGTTTAACTTTGGTAAAGTTTTGCAGTATGAAAACATATAAGCGTGAATGTTGATATTATTTCCTTCACCAGAATGTTGGAGAATATATAGCTTTAAATCATGGAGGAAATGTATGTAGAAAACTTTTGAAAGAAAATATAATATTGTGATATTTTTACATAAAGTGTAACTGAGAAGTTATGATTAGATAAGTAGAATAACAACCCTTATTAAAAAAAGTTATCTCTCACTTTCACATATTCTTAAAAATCTAATGTCAAACTGTCAGTGACTTAAATATTGTTAGACGAAGTTGGTTCAGCATGACTTTTGGCACCTTTTGTTCCGTGTCTGATACTTATTTGAGTTGAACACTTTTTTTCCTTTACCAGTTTTATAAAAAGTTTGTTAGCTTTTATAGCTCTTCCCTTCCTATCATAAATTAAAAAGGCTTAGGGAGGAGTTGCTCCCTTGAGCTACTTCTAGAGTTCCAAAAGTTTTGGCACAGCCAACTTCTTAGCATTCAATAACTTTCTAAAGAATACAAGCTTTCTGAGAGACCTGCAACAGCTTCATCCTGTAACTGTGGGACTGCATTTACTGTTGCAGGGAGGAGTTGCCTTCCAGTTTGGCACAGGGACAGTACGGTCTGATCAGCATTGTCAAGTGTTTGTTGCTTGCAAGTTATTGGAATAGGTAGGTAGCCAAGAAAAGTTGCTATGGCAAAGAATTGTTTTGATTAAAAAAAAAATAGGGAGGAGGGCAGAACAGACCTACCACCAAGACTAACTGTTATGATGATGTATTATGAATCAAAAAATTTAAATACTGGATTAGTAAACTGGCAGTTCTGAAGGCAGTGGTGATGTAGAGGGGAAAAAAGATTAAGATAAAAAGAAGTGGAAGGAAGTGGCTTGGGAATTAATAAAGACATGATGGAAGATTTCATTTTTAGATCAGAACTTTAATTAATCTTCCATTGATAGTGGCTGAACTGTATCATATGAACGATAACAGTTGAAATGGAAGACCAAAATTTGGGGAATAACCTAATGAAACTGTCACCAATTATTACATAGATTTTGAGCCCACAAAGTATTATTTTCTGTGGCAATTTCAAGACCTCATTCTTTATATTATTTAAATTTGATTGTCAACTAAAACAGATTGGCTTAATCCTAAAATTGCAAGGTTTCTCACAAAGTTAATGAAGCAGTCATCTTGGGGATGGCTGCCCCCCACCAGTCACACACATATAACTTTAGCCAGATAGGCAAACCATCCTCTTTAGTTCAGTTATGGTTGTGAATCTTACTGGATTGCACACTGCTCCTTCTTTCGGAAATCTTTCCTCGTGGGGTGGAGAACCAAGTCTGATATGGTGACTGCTTGCTTGGACATCTGTGCAAACCAGCATTCATACAATTTGCTGTCAACAGCTTGAAGTCATGCACATCCTTATCAGACGCTGTGCTTCCTGACAAGAAAATGCATCTATGTTTTGCTTTTTTATTTTTCCCAAGCTGTGGTAGCCCTCAATATAAAGAGTAAGGAAGGAGGAGGAAGAGGTTGTTACCTTGGCCAGCATGGTCCAGGTGGTGCACTGGGGATGGCTGGTCTCCTTACCAGGTGGCACAGGGGAGTGGATCTTCTCGTGAGATGCTCACGTCACATAATGGAGTCTAGGAAGGGGAAAGGAAGCACCCAGGCCAGAGGAGGTGGGGGACTGAGGTATGAGGACTTACACAGGCAGGTCCACATCTAGAGTTGGCAGGAATCTGTGATGGACCTTCTATCCGTCAGCTGCAGGAGTCAGGGGACTTGGAACAAGAGTTTGGGCAGTGAAGGCAAGAGGAGTACTTTAGATGCTAAGAGTGTAATGTTTATTGTGATCAGTCCTGTGGTGCTGCAGTGGATAGAAGTAGACCAGTATCCACCCAACTGAATAATAAATAAATAAATTACCAGTAATACTCTGTTCTTACACAATGTTCTTCACCCATAGATTTCAAACTTCTTCTCAAAAAAAGCCTCACATTATTATCCATATTTTTCTGAGGGGGGAAGCTGTGGTAGAAGACAAGGGAATGACTTCTCCATGGTTACCCAGCAAAGCAGTGGTAAACCTGGGACAAGGAAACAGCTCTCCCAAATGCCAATCTGCAACTATGCAGGTGAGAACCCTGCCTTTACATATATGCTGGTGGCCTGTTCTTAAAAATGGATGTAAGAACTAGCATAGACAGATTTCATGTTTGAGCATACAATAAAACCAACCATCTCCACAGTTACTAAGAACTTGACCAATAAAGATAAATCCTTCTTGATCTTTCATTCTATGTATCCATGTGATTCTCTAACAACATCCATAGAGGATCATTAGGTAGCATGTGATCTGTCATCTCACCTTTGCAGATAATTTACTGTTTTGGTTTTTTCCTAAAGTGTTTGAGGAGCAATACAGGACTGTTGCCTTCAATAAATTATTGCTGGTGGTGCTGCAGGATCAAAAGCCCAAACCCATCCTGTCTTTCAGTGGAACAGGAAAACTTGTGGCTAACAAGTAGACTTGATTTTCCAGTTGGCTAAAACTACATCCACAAAGGCTACTCCTTCTGAGAAGTGAGTCAAAGTGTCTCTGGCTGTATCTCATGGCCATAGAGAATAGTATAACCTGAATCAATGTAGGCCTGTGCACCAAGGCAAACAAAGATGAAAAAGATATGTAAAATACGCAATGAAACATTCCTAGAGTCATCCTTCTGGCAAAAATCATGTGCAAGAAAAAGACAGTTAATGTTAATAATTCATTCAACTCTAGAAAGCAGTTACTCTTTTCCTTTATTTAAATCATAACTAAATGATGTTTATCCAAGACTTTGTGTGCTCAGTGTAGAAGATGTAGTCGTGATCTGCCTAGAACCTCTGGTAAATCCATGACTGCCTTAACACATCATTAACAGAACAGTTTAATGCCTACAGTATTAAAATGATCAGATCATTTGAAAGCCAGCTAAACAACACAGAAACTCATTTCCAGAACTGACTTCTACCACTTTATAGTTACTCTCCTAGTCCTCTCCAAAACCTCTTGTATATTTTTGCTATATGGTGAGAGGAAGTTATGAAAGTCTTTCGTAAGTCTTTTTGCCTGAATTCAGGAGAAAATTCCTAAGTTACTGTGCATGTTTTAATTTTAAGCTGATGTAGCCTGTGCTGTTTTCTCTCGTGTAAGTGTTGTTTATGCACTATTATGCACTTTCTCAGAGGTGCAGTCCAAGGTGTGGGGGAAAATGGTCTTGCACTCTTGGGCTGTGCCTCCACTGTCCCATTTGAGCTCTCCTTGGGCCTAGCACTGATCAGCATGGTGTTGCAAAACTGTGCTCCAGGTGAGCGAAACATAGGGGAAGACACCAAAAGAGGAAAAAGCTGGGGGAGGTGTGTGGGAAATATTCCCCTAAGAGCACTCAAAAACTTGAGCAGGCAGGACGTAGCCTGCATTCCTGCAGCAAGGGAGAGGCATGGGTGCGGTCAGTGATGGGTTTGGGGAGCGACCCCGTCATTTGGTGTGCCATTGGTGTGCACGGGTTGTTGCTGCCCCAAGGGTTCTGGATGGCCAGTGCTAGGCCAGGGCTAGTGCTTCTGGAGCCTCCTCTCCTTCGGCATCTCTTGAGTCCTGCTCCAGGCATGACCTGACACTGCCAGATCTCTTATGCACTGGCTGTCAGCAACTGTGCCAGCATGCGTGGAGCCATCTGAGGAGCACCAGACACGGGTGGCGTCTGCATTCACCCTCTGCATTGTAGCTGTTGCCACGTAAGTGGTGGCCATCAGGACCATTGTGGTTGGTGCTGTATCATGCAGCCGCCTCAGGCTGTGTCAGTTAATCTCACCTAGTGTACTTTTACCTCCCCACCACCTCATGTAGCCTGCCAAGGCTTGGGGGTGATCTCAGCCAAACTCCAGGTGAACTCTGGCGACCTGCTTTTTTTATCGCCTGGTCTATTCCCTAGTGACTCATCCGCTTTTAATGGAGCTGCTTTCAATTCATTCCACCCCTAGTGAAACCTATAAAATCTGATGATCTGAAGCAGAAATTAGAATGGTCTACTAGGGGTAAAAATAAATGTAAGAGTTGTAGACTCATCCATTTAATTATCTTACTGAAAGCTACAGATAGGTGAAAATATAGTAATGAGAGTGCATCTGAATTAATAACAACACAGCAACATTAACTAATGATACTGGTGCACCACCCCCTCTCCCTGCCCCTTATGCTTCAAGGTCTCAAGTCAGGATGTATTGGTTTCCCCTCAATCAGTTGTTCACTAAGCCTGACCAATTTCCCATGCATGAATATGCACATGCTTGCTCGCTCTCTCTCTGCCCAAAACATTTTTCTTCTTTCATAATTTCCTCAGTGTTCTATCATCAGTTTTCTACTTCACAGTCCAATTTAATTAGAGTTATTTAATATTAATGTAATTTTAAAAAATACCATGTATTACAGTGAGGCCCAAGCTAAGAAGTCTAGAGCAGGGGAAGTTTCCTAGTAGGCAAATGGCAATCTGAAGCACAGAAGCAGCAAGACTAATAGTAAAATTCATGCATGTCTTCTGACAGGTTGTGCAAAATCTACACTGAACCAAGTATATAAAAACCTTCTCTTTCCTTCATCTTTATCCCGAAGTAGTGTTTTCACTTTCTTCCTTTTCTGGTTTAATTGGCTAGCTTAAAAGCATGAAAAACCTATAGTCTTTCTCCCTCTCACACACTCGGGGGTGGCATCTTCCTTTCTTTCTGTAGGCTGGAGAGAGGTCAAGTTCCTTTACTGAGCCATGTATCATATGTAGGGAGAGAAGAATTTGGTGCTGTCTGCAGCAGCTTGAATGGGAATAAATTATACCTGTATTAGATGGCTGTGAGTTGCTGTCAGATCAGTGGTTCTGTTTTCCTTGTCTGTCTTCATTTTGCAAAATGGTAGGTGAGGACCTGAACTGAAAAGCTATTGAGAATCAGGTTCTTCATGCTTTTTGGCCACTCATTTTGAGAGAGAGAAAACTATTTACTGAGGAATTTCATCTGAAACCTGGAAAACTGCTTGGCAAAACACAAGTGGGAAAAAAAGCCTGAAGTGAGTACCTTATATTACAATCTTTAGGAAGCAACATGTTTAGTTTGCTTCTAGAAGCAGCTGTTTATTGCTGGGTAGCAAGGCAGGGGGTGGCAGTGCAGGGGTCACCCTTCCACAGAGCCATTTACTAGTTTCTAATCTAAAAGCAATCTTTAAAAATAAATGAAAAGTGAATACAGTCAATATGAATTCAGAGATGACCTAGCACATATTTTACAGTTGCTTAAAAAGGAGAATTCAGTGTATGTGTGTGGGATGCCTTCTAATTTGGATATGCAAAATAAAGATCTGTTTTGTAAAGGAGCTGAGCACCTGGAAATTTCTTCTGGCATTAGCCTACTAGCCAGTTAAAACAGATAAATGCTAACTTAATAAATCTATTAAAAAATTATTTTTCAGTGAAATGGAGATGAAAAAAACACCTTAGTAGAAAAGTTCTCCAGCCAATACCTTTGCATAAGTAGTGTGTGAGGACACAATGCTAAATAGAGGCTACGCTGATATTTGTGCATATACAGAATATACACACACATATGCCTTCTCCCACCCATATCTATACTAGAAAAGGAAAGATAGCTGATGTATGAGCCAAGAAAAACATTTATTTTGGACGATACCTTTTTAGAACTGACTTCTCTGCAGAATTCAAAAAATGCGTTTGAAATTAGAGAGGTCTGTTTATGGAGGATATAAAAAAATAGATGGAAGAAGAAATCACTTAGAGAAATGCTAATCCCCTCCTCCACAAACTGCCCTTTGCTATGACCCTGACCTTTACTTCTGTCGCTTGAAAAGATCCTTAAATATTTGGTGTGATATTTTGGGAATAGACAGGTACAGATAGAGCTATATGCTGGCTACTGTGACTGATTCCCTCCCTACAAATGAAGGTAAAAGGAGAAACATATCTAAACGTGCATACAGCCACATTATTTTTCATGCAGTAAGGTGTTCGTGTTTAAATTAAAACAGTCCCTCAAAGTAATTAATTTTTATTAGTGCAACACTGAGGTCTGATAGAACATGAAATAAATAAGTAGTTATTTCAGTAATCATCATATTTGTATATTTTCTTACTACAGAATTACTTAACTTCCGATGCTCTGTGTGGTCACATGGGTACACACTTAGCAGAACATACTTGTTGTGTCACAATCTGCAGTCAGCCGTACTGTAGATGTCCAGTTTGTCTACACTAAATGTGATATGTTTCACACATGCGACTCTGAGACACGCAACTGTGAGAACAGTTTCTACTTTTATTAATGCTAACTGTTACCATGCCTGCAACTGCCAAGTGCTGTGCAGCAATTGCAGCAAGCTACTTAATATAGTGGCCAGTGGGAGAGAAGACTTTCTTAGTGGCATAGTCGAATGCAGCGGCTGTTTTAGAGATAAAAACATGTACACAGCTGGCTTCTGGGGAGTTGCTTTTGTTCTCTAAAACACTCACTTGGTGTAACTATACCTAAGCAAAGGATGGATTTCACATTCTTGGCTTTATATTTGAAGATCTCTTGTTGATTTTTGGAGTGTGAGTTTCTGTCATGCTCTCCAAGTTTTTATTATATGAACATCAAACAATGTATATGTTGATTATGTTCCTTAAACTCACAGTTTCTGAAAGCCTTTGGAATCTGTCCCTCTTTTGGTTCTGATAATCTCAAGACATAACCAAAACTCTTTTGAAAAAGAAAATACCTTGGACAGGATATACTAATCTAGTCCAAAGCATATTGGCTGCTACTCCTTTGGGAAAAAGGCTCCTTTCAGATGTGTTGCTGCTTGTGGACCTGAAACTTCTGCTTATCTGTGCAAAAGTATGACGATCTGTTTAAATGAGTGACAGAAAACATAAAATTAGTTGGATAGCCAGTACAAAACACTGTGGGGGTTTTTTATTGTTATGAAGTTTACATCATATCAGTAATTTGAAATTACTGGTGAACCAACAGCACTTATTTTGGGAAGAATGAGGACTCTGCCATTCTGTGATACTTTTTGATATGATTATTTGGTTTACTCTAGGGACATTTCCAGACACATGTACTTTCTTTAACTGTTTCTTTCCTTGAGCTGAAGGTTAGACTGTACTATTTCGTACCTGCTTTGCACAGCCATAAATGACCCATCGCATATGTGTTACATGTCATATGGGACAAAACAACCAAAGCCCAAGCCAATACTTGAAGCTCATACTTGCAATTTTATGAACTTTTGAGAAGGCATTGTGGCCTCTTTTGCTTATTTGTCATGTTTCTGCAGTTAAAGTCTTACTTATTATAACTAAAAGATACTTCCATGAGCTAACCCAAAGCTGAAATGTGACTTGACTTGTGTGTGTCACAAAGGAATGTGTTATCTTTTAAAAATTAATTTATCTTGCTTCTTGGAACTGCTTTGCAGCTATGCTGCAGAGATAACATAACAGTGTCAAACACGCCTTCTATCTCCAAGAGAAAACAAACAGCTGGGAGTGATTCCCCAAAACAGTCATCCATCATGCAATGTTCAGGAAGTCATGAGTAGAGATGCTAATATAGCTCTCACTTCCAGGGTTACTCTACATATGTAGGACAATTGTCTTCCTTACAATAGCAATTGGAAAACTGGAGCTTCTGCAGTTGTTGTGTGCTTATTTTTAACCAGTTAGTATTAACTGAGAATCTCAGAGAAGTTGTTCAATATTAAAGGCATACAGCAACACTGTGAATTTGTGATGCGTTACCAGTTTTTGTCTCTGACTTTTTACACAGAAACCTCTCTTTTTTCTCCATCTCTATATTCTCCTAAAGCTGATTAACAAACATCCTTGTACTAATTTCTTAGAACACACACACAAAGACACACTCCAAGTGATAAGATCTGGGTTGCAGAGATTGACTATTGATTAATTAGTTCTCTTGAGGCCTCATCTTTAAAGGACAAATGTTGATATTTTGAGCATTCCTTGAATCATTTCTGGTGTTTTTTAAACACAATTGTCAATTTAAAAAGCTGAGGTTCAGTAACATAAAATATACCATGCTGAAAAATCCACATGCTGGAGTGAAAACTTACTTTTATTCTAGAGAGCACAGAGACTTCTAGCAGTTCAAATAATAGAAAAAGCATAGTGCTTTACTGGCATTTTTAGGTCATGTTTCAATAGATACTGAAATATTCTCTTTCATTGCAGAGTTGTTCCAGTTTGAATTATTTTCATATTTCTTCCAGCAAATTCTGTTACAGAGTTCTGAACTCTCATTAGAACTATGATTTATTTTCTCCTCTCAGTTGTGTAAAGCCACTGAAGCTGTGTGGCTATATTGGGAGCTAACTGGGTGGCAGATGTACAGAGGTATAATTAACACAATACATGCCAAATGCACATCTCCTGTAAGAATTATATTTGCACTTAATCTAATATTTATTCCAGCAAGAGTGAGGGGATGGCTTCATACTCTTCCACTTTCAGAGTTCAAAGTAATAAAAATCACTATGCAGAAAAAACACAACAGTGAATATAGAGCCCAGTAACATAACTGAAGGAGAATCAGCTTTTATTTTTGCACGTAAAATGGTGTGGTTTTGTTTTTTTAAAAGAAGGCCATTCTTCCAAGGGCTGTTATGTGTGGCTGTAGCAACTTTCCAAGTGAGTCATCAGCTGTGTTTGGATCCAGACTCTCAGTCTTACTGCGCAGACACCTGTGACTTGAATGAAAGGATTTCCTACGTTAGCTGGCAGAAACAGTAGATTTTTATAGTCTAAGGATCATCTACTTCAGAAAAAGAACGAACACCCCAAACAGTGAGTTGCAACCTTAGGAATAGCTTTGTGGCTACATTTAGCAGAGCCTTTACTGAGGCGGTGTGTTTGTATGGTCAAAGGGAGGAATGAACGGATTGATTTCACCTCTCATTCTGCAAAAGGGACTACCTTTGGCTCCCCATTGCTCCTCGGTAATAAATGCTGCAAAGTGCATGGGGTCATCAGAAGGAGGAGGAACACCTTGAATGACTCAGGTTGTTGCATCAGGTCCAATATCAGAAGCTACCTGGGTCTGAAATATGGAGTAAAAGGTTCCATAGAAATTATGTAGCTCAGTGCCATTGGATGTATGATTAGATGCCTACCTGCATTTTCCAACACCTTTTACTTTAGAGAAATCTGTATTTCAACATCTGTTGACCTGTGATGAGAACCTAAAATAAGGGTAAACCAAGTGTCACTGCTACAGAAGGAATTTAGTACTTCTGTACAGACCCTGAAATTGGGGAGAATCTGGTTAAAAGTTTCTCATGACAGCTATTTTAAAGGATGGTCTCTTTAGTTAAAAAGTAATATAAAACCTGTTTTCAAAAAGGAAACCTATTTGGGTTTGGGCAAACCATTTTTTTTTCATTTATACTGATTTTTGTGTGAAGGATTTTCTTCACTCTATACAAATCAAAATGGAACAAAACTTTTAAATAAGTGAAGATGTAAGTCTTTAATATGAAAATGTCACATGGCAAAAAAAAAACCACCAAGCCACTTTCTGAACAGTTTAAATGGGATTGGAACTATTCTGTTCATTTCAGTGGAGTTTTAGTAATTTCATGTTAATTTCGTTCATTTTTTTTCCCCTGTAAGGCAGGGGAGGTTTTGAAGATCTGCACAATTTGTTGTGATTGATATGTCATTTTGGCTGTCAGTCATTAGCAGGCTTTTGTTCCTGGTGCAGGTCAGCTGTGAGAAGGCAGAATGACCATGAGTATGCCCTCGTCCCGGGCACTGGCGAGGCAGAGCTCGGCACACATTTCCAGGCCCACAGGCACTTGGGTGTCTCCTGAGGTGACTGTAATGAAATCTGGTCCACATATTCAGTAGATGGAGTCCCTTAAAATGAACCGTGGCAGCTAGTTATTGGTTTTTTTGTTCGTTGGTCCTAATTTTATTCCTTGCTGATAGCCGCAGTGTCAGTCCATGTGCCTCTGCAATGTACTATGCAAACGTAAAATTACACAGTTAAGTAGTCAAAAGTCAGGATGTGCAAGCACAGCTATACCTTTGCTCAAATACCATTACTCCTGAGTTTTAGTCATTTCTTCATGGTTCTTAATCATACTCAGCTCTGATTGATTAGAGCCTTAAGGGCACATTTCCCTTTGCATGGAAGGCTCATTGAGCTTTCTGTTTCATGCTGATTAATTTAATTCAATTTATGCCTATTTCATTTTGGGACACATATCAGTCTCTGGGAGGGGAGAGTCCATCTGCGCCTGTAGGGATTGATCGCTTGGGTGCAATTAGTCTACAATCATTTGTAACCTCAGATCAGGTCTGTACAAGAGTGCTTTTTACAGCTGCCTCTGACTTGCTGGTATGAGTTCAGAGGCACATGAGTTCTTAAAAATTTCCTTGCAAAATATGGCTTTTAAATGCTGGGCAGAAACAAATGTTCGTATCTCAATTTCTGGAGTATTCCTCCTGAAAGGTTTGAGAGATTGCAGGTATGCTTTTTCTCGTCTGTAAATGCAATCCTTTTGTGACTACAATGCTTCTATTATCCCAGGCTGGAAACAAATTCATCAGAAAGCTAGAACTTTTTTCAATTCTTCATTATTACCATCTTACACACTGTAACTATGTTGATTTTGCTTTCCTTTTCAGAGCCTGAAATAATACCAAAAAGCTCACCCTTCACTTCTTAATAGTATTTGAATGGATAGATACTTCAGACTTTAACTGTGCTGTTATTGTCATGTATCGCAGACTGTTTTTATTCAAAGTAAAACATTACTTATGTAAGCAGAACTTCCCCACACTCTCACAGGTAGAGGGGGTGATTTTGTGAATTTAGAGGGACTGTTTTAGGCTATTAGACTATATGAACCTGTGGTCTGACACAGTTTGGTCATTTTGATGTCCATACATAAACAACTAAAATGATTGGGGGCACAAGTCCACCCTTAACCTTAAAATACAGCCTGTTTTCATACTGCAGACAAAAAGTGGCAAATCTGTGGTATCAAACTGCACTGATTTATTTGGTTACATGTTCCACTCTATGTTGTCAACATACTCTGTATTAGGGAAAATAGAGCGTGTGTTAGTCCACATATTCTGTACAGTGCCAATTTACACCAGGTGCCACAATCTTGCATCTTTACCTTCTTGAATTGCAAAAGAGATTTTCGTTGTAAGCTTGTTTTAAAAAAAATTAAGCCATATGTCATGCGCTGATAAGACTTTCCCATATGGTTATAAATGCGAGTGCTATTCTGCTTCCTTGTCACAGAATTTAATTAACTTCCACATCTGTGTCCATAGCACAAGTTTGGCCACTCAGTTTATTAGTCACTAGTTCAAAACACACTCAGAGGCTTGCAGCCCAATGTAGGCTTGTCATAAGCTAATATCTCTAGCGTGCAGAGTCCATGTTGTTTGAAGAGAAATGCTCTTTTTTTTTTTCAACAAAAAGGGCTGTTGTTGAGGTGAAAACACAGAGTTATACACGCTGAGCATGAGCTCTATAGAAATGAAGTTCTTAGATGAGCATCATGTAGTGTGCTTGTGCTTACAAAGAGGTATGTTAATGGAAAATATACTGGCAATGTAAGCAAAACACCTACAAGCAAAATTAACTCACAATGTGAAACATTAGGAAAATATAAAGCAGGACACATCTGAAAAATTAGAGATTACTATTGGTGCTTCTTCCAAATAGTGAAACAAAATTATTGAGAGAAAAAGAGAATGTTGGGTTGGGTTTTTTTATGTTATGCTTGTTTTTCTTTCTCAATAGACTTCAGCAAACTAACAAAGAAAAGCTACACTTATAAAGAATATCCAACCGTAGCCCTGAGTTACCTGAGAGCTGCAGGAAAGCAAGCCAGGCTTCTGGATCATCAAAAATGAGAAATAAGAGGGAAGAGGATGGCTGTTACTCCTTCAGAGCCCCACTCAGGGGCTGCGGGTGGGCGTGACGGCATCTACTCCACTCCTCACCAATAGGGTGGAAGTCATGGGGCTGAGTGGTCAAAGAACCTTGTTCTCTCTTCCTCAACAATAGTAATTATTCTGTGGCCTTTTTGTATGATCGATCAGATCTTTGAGTCACTGACCTGAACAGTCTGAAGTATCACTGGACTGGCAAAAATATCTTTGATTAAATTTCCTTTTCATTTTCACTTGAACTGCTCTCCTTTTTTGTCTTTAGAAAGCTGTATTGGGTGTCTGTTCATCCTGCAAATTTTGGTCAGTGTTGGGTTTTCTAATAAAATATCACTGAAGCTAGTGTAAAAAGAGAAGGAGACAGGGATGGAGGCTGCAACAAAAGGTTGAGGAGCATCAGTGAAAATAAATGGTGGGAAGTAAACATTTCAGTGCATTTCCCACCCCCTGCCCCAGGACTTTTGGGAGGTGAGGCCCACTTCACTCCCAGCCTGGAGTGAGTTCCTGCACTCTGCTTCCGTTGGTGTAAAACCAATTACTCCTGGCTGTTTATATCTCTGCACAGAAGGTGAAAGGCATATCAGTCCCTGAGTGTTTTAAATTCAGAACAGAATATTTTATATGGCTGCAGTGTGAGATTTTCATTCATCCATATAATAGCTATATGCTTTGTCCATATAAAGGTGGTTTATGATTTTTGTCATTTGACACTATTGCCACAGGGCTATGCAATTCTTAAAATGTATTCTTTCCACAAAGCAACAATTATCTAAAAAGGAAAAAGAAAATAGTTATTTCTGATTGAGCATAAAGAGGAAGAGAAGAAACCTGACAGGACTGAATATTTTAACTGCCAAGAAGTCTGAGATTTACCAGCGGCATTCTGGTCTTGAGGTTTAAAATCTAAATTATTGGGAAAGCATAAAAATATTATTTTGACAGAATACTCTGCCTTTCCTATTTTCTCCCAGCTATGTATTCTTACCTATTCTTTTACTGAAACCTTAATTACAAAACTCATTCTACCTAACAATAGTTCTAGCAAGTAAGTCATCAGCTCAGTCCTTTAGCATATTTATTGCTTACTACCATATTCTAGGCAATTGTGTAGATATTTTAGTATGTTCAACTGGAGATAAATTATCCAGGAGGACATTCATGGTTGTTTTGGGGTATGCACTGGAGCCAACGCAGTATTGCTATGGAAAATCATCGAAACAGTGATGCCTCAAACTACTAAGTCTCCATAGCAACTTAAAAAAATAATGACAGCTGTACCAAGAAATTTGCTAATAGAAACCCTTAACACATTTGTCTAGACCCAGTCATACTTCATACTCATTATAACCGGTAGAACGATTGTAAGAAAACGAAGTGTAAAGGAATAAATACGGAGTATCTGCTTTTTCTGGCATTTCACATTGACTTCAGTTATCTGACCTTGTCTGTGGCCAACATAACCATAACAGATAGATGTAATAATATTTAATAACATAGCTTAATGACAATTTACTTTAATATGTACAGTGTTTCATTTGTAATGTGCTATATACGTAGTGGAAATTTCTCATTTATAAGCATAAAGCTAGGTCTTCTGAAAATAAATAGGAAGATTCCCATGCTCATAATGTTAAAATTATTGGCTGTAACAGTCTATGTTGAAAAGACTGAATGAAAAATGCAGCAGTAGGGGAGACACTGTGTTTTAAAATGGCCTCGCTCAGGTCCTAATTAGTGACTAGTCATGAAAAAAAAGAAGGCTTCTGTAGAATCAAAGTCACATTGATCAGGCACAAGAGAGATTGCTAGCTTTGGCCTGCTAGAGATGTCCAGACACACCAGAGAATAACACAACTGGCTGTGCAACCCTTGAGCTATAGTATGTAGCAAGAACAAATATTTGTATGAGTTGACATCAGTCTGAAATACACATGACATAGGCTGCTGAGTTTAAGGCACCCTTTGTATTTTTAAAATTATACATAACAGTTTCCTATATAAACAAAACTTTTATCTAATGGGACTATATTCTATATGGGACCTTATGAAGTGAAGAGTTAATTACAGAACTGAAAAAATAGATGAAACTGATTTTATCTTGATTACGTTTTTATTGCGAGTTCTGCCAAGAATACATATTCTCAGGGGTTTGAAAAGGACAATTTAATAAAGCTGAAAATAATTTTGAGACAATCAACTGGAGAAAATGTAAACAGAAAAATGAGAGAGATAATTGTCCATTGTTGAATAACATTTTACTAGATGCCCAGATAGCATGTTTCAGAATGATGTTGTCTCAGTGACTTAAGGAAAAGAACAGTATGGGTCAAAATAAATGAAAAGCATCTATAAATCATAGTGAAAAGTGAAAAAAAAAATAACCCAACTCAAGCAGTCATAATAACTTTCTTGGATTTTAGTAAGTAGATAGTGGAAGCAAAATGTTAAGGACAAAATCTCTGGTTAGCAGACTTAAGAGTGAAAAGGTAGTCAAAGGAGTTCAGCTGCACTGGGAATCTCAGCAATATTATTGTTCTGTGACTATAGGATGATAGTGGAACTAACAAGAATTCCTGAAAAGCAGAGTCTCAGTCAACTGGTGTCTGTATTTGGGGAAAGCCATATGGTAGAGTCATATGACATGATGGTGTAGTCCTTTTAATTTTAACCAGTTACACAGCAGTTTATTAAAGTTAGACATTTCAAAATCAGCATGTCTAATTAACTTGCATCTGATACTTTTAAATGAACTAGCAAAAGACCCTCATGGGCATTTGATGTTGATGATTACAGTCTTGAAACAGGGGAATTTTCAAGTTGGGAAAAATCTAATGTTGTGCAAATATTTAAAAATGATAACAGGTCTAACTCAGGAAATTAAAGACCTATCAAATTGAGACTGCTCAAACGCAATTAACGTCCATCAACGTGAGCTTCGCAAAAATATATTTTGTCAGACTAATTTGATACCAACCTTTGATGAGATTACAAGTTCTTTTCAGTCAAGATAATATTGTTGATGTAATAAACTTTTTTTACAGAACATACATTCACACCAGAAGACATTTTGTTAAGAAAATAAAGCAATAGAAAATCCACTTGACATCTATGAATTTAATTAGAAATTAATAGGTCTTATAACTGTAAATAAGGAACCATCATGGTGTGGGTTTGTTCCTTGTGAGGTCCCCCCCATTATCTTTATTAATGAGACAAGAAAACATGACATTTTGTTGATGAACTTTTCTTATACCACTAAAGCTGATGGAGAATTAAATGATAAATAAGGCTGGTGAGTGACAGAAAGCAATCTGAATTTCTTTACAAAATGGAACAAGATGTTTTTTGGAAGCCTGTGCAGTGAGGAACAGTGTGAGCCATGCTTGTAGGATGGAAGACACTCCATGCTGGGAAATAGGGACTGAAAAGGATTTGATTTTATGATGGATAATCAGATACACATGGAGCTCCTGTGGTGTGCCACGACCAAAGTGCTAAAATGATCATTGGACTATAATCAGGAGAATATGAATAAAAGCAGGGAGCTTGCATTGCTCAGGCAGAGATTTACTGTGGGGGAAAAGGGAAGGTGCTACAGAGGCCACAGCTCCTTGGTGAGGTCTGGCTTGGGGCTTTGTACATCTGATAGAGAAGAAAGTGGAGCACTGCACAGCTCCCCTTGCATGCCTGTGCTGGGGTCCAGCAGTCTGCCACTGCTGCGTTTTGTTTTCATCATCGCTACTGGTACCCCGTTCTAAAGGATTTTAGTCTTTTTTATTTATTCATCTTTAAAAGTAGTGTCTATTAATTTATTTATTTTCTAAAAAGGGTTTCACAGGAACTCTGGATGACCTTAAAGTATTGGAAAATATGCTGAAAATGAAGGACTGAAGTACAATCTCTTCAACTTACTGAAGAACACAAAACTGGTGTAAAGGCATCTTTAATTTCTCTGGCAAAGATTAGAAAAATCCATTGCCTGGAATTAGAGAAATTTAGGCTTGAAGTAACTTACCACAGAGAAGGGAACTGACCTCTGGAAAAAATTACTGAAGGCTGCAGTGGACTGCAGTGGCTGCAATTTAAAATCAAGATCAGCTTCCAGTCTGGCTTAGCTGCACTATTGGTCTCAATACAGAAATTTTTTTAGGGGAGTACTGTAGATGTGTGATGAAAGGAGTCACATTAGATAGAACGGACAACAGATCCATTCTAATAATATCTTTCAGTGAAAAATGTCAAATGGGCATGTTATTTTGCTGAGATGATCTGGGACAAGGACTTAATGGCATTCTTAAAAAAAACACTTTGCAAATAATTTTAATTTACAAGCAAAATATCAGGCATATAAGCTATGAAGTGTTCTAATTCTTCCCTATACAATAAAAGATTGATTTTTCTGATTGACCTAAAGAACAGAATTTCACCTAGATTAAAAAGCTGGTCTTTCATCTCCAAAGAACCATGTTCAGAGATCCTAATTTCTGTTTGTGTAAGAAGGGGAAAGAGTACAGCAATACAGCTCTAGAGGCTAACTCTAGAAGTCGGGAGGGTCTTTCCTGCTGTGGGAATAGAAATGACAGCCCCAGCCTGCCGGTGGGCCACCTGTGTCCCAGTTGCACAGAGACATGCAGGAGATGTGTTAGGGCTGGGACTGGGGGCAAGGGAGGAGGTAACAGAGGGGCTGGAGTAAGGGCATAGATAGAAACTTCTGCTGCTACTAGGTTTTTAGAAAATATTCTCCTTTAATATTTCAGATGCATTTATTTGCTCAAAGTTTCTTATTTTTGGTCAGTTCTACTTAAAAGTACATATTAACTCAAGCCATTTTGTTTCTCCTTTTTTGCTGCACCTGCTGGTACCTGTTTCACCTCATTATACCTGCTGGCATTATGTTGCTTGCTGTTGAGTCATAGCTCTTAGAGGTGATTCAGCCGTCCATTGCTCTGCTCGACTACCCTCCCCTTTCGGCATGGTGCAATTCAGGGCCCAGCCTTCACCAAGAAGTTAACAAAAAAGAAAGAAAGCCTTTTAAAACACAACGCACCCTCCTGCTCCCACGGTTGGTGATTTGGTCTGTGCTATAAGCATGCTATCTGTACTTAGTGAAGTGACAGAAAGTGTGCCTTCTTGTACATTTTTTGTTGACGAAAACTCCAAGATAATCTATACTGTCTGTGAACTCCAGCTCTGCTAAAAGGAAAAAAAAGCTGATATGACTGGGAGACAGAATGGAGTGGAACATGGTGGGCTGGGGAGTGGTGCTGTGGGACCTTGGGAGGGGTCATTGCTTCAGGTTGCCCCTAGAAAGACCAAACATCCCAAAAGATGAGCATCCTGCGGAGGAGACCAGAAAAGGGCAGATTTTCTATGGCTTCCTATCTGGTAGCATTCATGACAACCTGGAGAGCCAGACCCCTTCAGAGGTTGCCTCAGAAAACATATAATATCTTTGCTTAATTCTCTAGGTTTTATGTTTTTTCCCCTTCTTTGAGATTAATCCCCACTGACCCTCTGAAATATCTGGAGTTCTCTTGGTTTGCACTCTGTCTCAGAGACATTTATATGAAGGTGCAGCCTCAGCATTACTTTGCTTATACGTATGCTTGAGTGTGTGTATGTACTATCTACATCTGGAATGAGGGGCTGTATTAAAAATAAAATAATTATAAAAATAAAATGAAATGGCGTCACATGGAAGGCATTTGGAAAGGAAAATACCAGAGTAAAAATGGAAAAATAAGTACATGTCAGGCCAGCTGCAGGTTAGGAGCAGCTCTCTGAGAAGCCAGTGGGATTTGCTGGTGCCCTGCATGGGAAGGCAGAGATGAAGCAAGTACAGCTGGCCCGCAGCACTCTGGTGACCAAGGCTTTAGTCATGCCTGCAGTAAGGCTTTTAGCTTTAACCTGCTAGCCTCAGGGGTATTTCTCAGAAGCTAAAGACGTCAACTTTAGCAAGACTGTGCTTGTAGGCAGTAATGACCAAGAGTGAGATCCCTGGGGCAGGCAGCAGGAAGCTTTGAAGATGCAGGTGTAAGCAGGTGTCTGGAGCATGGGGGAGCATCCCTGCCTTCCTTGATAAGACAGGGAAGTTCCCCTAACAGTAAAATTCACATGTTGAACCTTTCTCACTTCATTCCTGCACAAGGGTAAAGAGAGCCTAAATGGCAAACAAAGCCATTGTACATGGACTTATGTGTCAGCCTCTAAGTTAAGAAAGGATTTTAATACCTCCCTTCAAGTTAGGTGTGATTTTAGGAACCTCAGAAAATCAGCCACCTGATAAACTCTCTGCTTCAGGTTAAAATAAATTACATTGAAAAAGCATGTTTCATGACAACCAACATAAAGAAGAGATATTGTAGCAGCAAAGCTTTGTCTTAAAAATTATTAAATTGTTTGGTCTTTCAATAATTGAAGAGACCTCATTACCATGCAAACAAAAAACAGGTTGGCTATTCACCTTTCGGAAGATGGCATTTGCACTGCTATAATAGAAGAGAAGAACCTTAGAAAACTAATGAAGTAGCATAAAAATGCAAATTACTGCAGCTAATTGGCTGCGCCTTCTTACACCTTCTGAATTATTAATTTATGACCGAGTAAATCTGCCCCTTTTAAATAATATAATAAAGAACAATATTGTGTTCTGTGCTGTTGAGTGGACAGTGTTTGTTCCCTTAATTTTATGGTGAGCTGCTCTTATTTGCACTAGCAAGATGCTTGCAGTGTTTAGTAAAACTATGCAGGTCCAGCACTCTTCTCATGCAGACTGACATCATTATGTTTCCTACTTCTAATTCCTGACTGGAAAAAGAAAAGGCAAAAGATGATGCCATTATTACAATAATGCTAATTACATCTTGTGCTATTGGCACTAATGTTTAACCCAAAAGCAGGCGCAGCATCCTGCAGACACCTATTTACCTGCCAATATGTGAGTAATTCCATCCATTTCAGTGTGGCAACTTACATTCATCAGTGGTTGCTGCCCAGAGGGTTGAAGAAATCAAAATACAATAAAATATTTGATAGCAGGATTGATATAGGTGCATTTTTCCTGAATAATTTTTCTTCTTTCAGGTAGAAAACTTGGGAAGATTCTGAGGAGCTGCTTATTTTATCTGGGATTTCCAGCCCTGTGGTAGCTTTTCGGGTACATGAGCACAATTCTGCAAGTTCTAGATATTCTATCTGGCCGTCCTGTACATTCACTCTGTACACATACATATTCACAGGGAGGCCCTCATGTTCACTGTGTGTACTCACCAAGGCTCTACAGGGCATGAGTAACATATCAATACTTTTTTGAAGGGCCAGACTTTCTGAACTTGCTTGATATTGCCCAAATGCTCTGTGGTTACCTGAAAAAAAACAAACTTCGACTCACATGTTTAAGTAATTCTGTGGGACAAGGGCTTAAAAATTAATCTCAGCTTGCCTGATTTGCTTTTTCCCTGATAGCTTCACATATATCCCAACAGCATGTCTAAATTCACAATTTTTCTTTTTAAAAAAGTATGTTCTAGCACTGGGTGCTTTTTCACAGGTAATGCCTGTGTGACTGAGGTTGGAAGAATTTGGCCAGTGGAAGAGACTATTCCTTTAGACGACACAGGCAGCAGTCACAGGCAGCAGGTGGAAATGCCTCTTGTTTTCTCCTCCTGTGAGAAAGAATGTTTATTTTACAAAAATTGGCCTTTTTAGATGAAATTTCTCATTCTCCATTTTAGCCCCCAAATTATCTCTGTTTTAAAATGTTGCCAAAACAAGTTAGAATTTTGTTGCATTGATTATATGTTGCTTAGTGCATGGTACTCCAAAACGGAAAGAAATCCATGTCCCAAGGAACTCGTTTGCTTGTCCCAGCCACCGCTGCGGCTGGGGTGCCTAAACCAGCCACCACAGGGAGGCAGCTCATGGAAAAAGCTTTGCTCGGGCTGGATCAAGGCTTCAGTTACAAAGACAACAGGAGGGAACAGCAGTGAGTCCAGGGAATTTCTAGTGTTAGAGGTAGGTAAATGAAAGCTGAAGAATATAAAATCTGATTTATTTTGTTTAACTTTTAGGAGTTTTTAGGACTGCACACAAGTTTTGCCTAGCTGTCCTTTTATAGCGTCCAAATATCTCACGAGTATCAATGCATTTCCTAGGTGGGAAAGGAATGTTATCTCCAGTTTATAGAGGTGAAGTTGAGAGATGTGGGGTAGGTAAAGTAGCTGCCCAAGGCAGCTTGGCTTTATGAAAACTTGGGCTGGAATTTGGACTGCCATCCTAGTTGCTGCACAAGCCACTAAGCTGTCTTTTTTGCAGTCAGAATTTTGAGAGTATTTTCTAAACAAAAGGAAAGAATAAAATCCTCCCTCCAGGATGAAAAGAGGCATTGGCTTCTTACACACCAGAAACTCAGTGGCCATAGCAGGCCAGTTTTTGGTGTTCAGTTTTCCCTACATGTATACATAGCACTGAGAGGGTCTCTGTAAAGGATCTGTAGAATATTGTAATTCTGGATCAAGCTTAAACCTACTACCATTTGAAAGGTTCATATTAAGCACGAGGTGTATATTATGCATATACTTAAAATATTAATGAAGCATGCAATAGCTGTTAAACTCAAGCCAACAGGAGCAGGAGAAGATACCCTGATATAGTATTCAGAAGAGCAAGGAGGAAAACACCCCAGGGATAGGTATTTCAGTAAGAGCCTATAGGTGGTAATTAAAGGCATTTAGGCACAAAAGGATTTGGTCCAGATGTATGGGGAATGTGGCATTCACCTGAAACTCACTGATAGCGCCTGCTTCAGCCATCTCTGAACACCTGGGCTTCTCCCTTAACTAGGAAGGAGGAGGGTAGCAGACGTGTTTATGCTCTAGAAGTTATTGAAGAAACAGAAAAAAAGACCAGGAAGAGATAAGTATCCATAGGTCCACAGAGAGAATGAAGAGGAGTACAGGGACTAGTCATTTTTGTTTGTCAACAAGCCAAAAACTAAAGGGCTTAGCCTGCAGCAAGTAAGATTAAGTATCAAGGAAAAATATGAATTAGTCATGGAGGGAATATTTTAGAATCAACATCACTGAGACTATTTAAGGCTAGACTTCCTAAAGCACAGCTGGACATGGTTTAAGGTCAGTTTAAATCTCCCATCACAAAAACAAGGCAGTGGAGCTCACTGGGAACAGGCTCCTCTAACGTTCCAGCCATGGGTGCCCTTTGAACCTCAGCAAGGTTTTCTTCTGCCTTCTGGAAAGTGACAGCCTGGTAAAGTAGCCCTTTCCCCTTCTTCATGTTTTAGCCCATTAACTGTACACTTCTTAAACTGTTTTTCGTTAGCACCTGCGCAAAAGCAGACCTCTGGAAATCTGCCATTCTCCCTGCCTTGCTGGGGAGGAGATGGAGATGTTCATTCACAAAGGCATGGCATTTTCTGCAAGACGTGTGAGTAGCTGCAAACTGAACTTGTTTAAGAGTGGGCTCTTGGAGGTGAAGCCAGAGTAATACTTATTACCCCACGAGGACAGAAACCCAACCCGGTGACTGAGAAGGGCTACACTGACCATTCCTTTGGGAAGAGCCACATCACTTCTTCCCCGAGTTCGCTACTTGACACCTAAGGCGACTGCTATTTACCCATGCTGACAAAGTTGTAATACCAGGTGGTCAGGTCCTCACTAGCAGTGTAAATCCCGCCTTCACTGGGCTGAGCCTAGAGAGTGCATGGCTTTCATCATGCCCAGGGTCTTCTGGTGGGAAATACGTGATGGGCGCTGGAGCGCCTGCCTGACCCACGGCGGCGGTGCCACCACCACATCAGGAAACACCGAGCAGCTCTGCACTATGCTAATCCCGGAGTGCCCTCTAGTGCTGACAGCACGGTGCGACTCCCACCCTGCCGCGGGGAGCAGGTCCCCAACATGGCAGCTTCTTGGCCATGGCATGAGCCAGGCTTGCCCTGGTGGAATGGGGGTGAGAGCAAAATAGCACCTGCGGCTCCACATCTGCCTTGCAGTATGGCTCATCTGATACCCGCCCCTGTGCAAAATGAGCCTGGACTGGCCGTAAGTACTTCTACTTTTTCTTTTGCTCTAAGGTATTCCTATTTTCCCTTAATTTTCCATAAAGTGGTTGAATACAGAAGATGCAAAGTGATGGATGACCCATATTTGTAATATTCATGAAGGATGAAACAAAAACCTTTTAATTTATGGATATAATTTTATATAAACTCATAAGAACCTGTAGAGCATATTCGCTAAATTTGGACAGGGCAGCTTGCTCATTGTGGTGGTGTCACTGTTGCTCAGCAACTTGTATACCTGGGACTGTTTGACCTAAAAGACAATGATTTGGCCATGTGCAGTGCAAACAGCCTAAAAAGGAACAAGAAAAAGATTTTTATTGCTTCTTTACCCTCACCTCCTTTCTGTTGTCATTTAACTTCACAGCTGGTGAGAATTTTACTTTTAAAATTACAAAAGCGAGAAAACCTTATAATACTGATCATTGCCAGGTGGCTTCTGATGCCAAATCTCAACTTCCCATTTTCTAAGTCTCCTAAACTCATTGCAGAATTAAAATGAGATTTTCTACTTCATGTTAAATTTATGTCTTCTGCTCCTAGCTGGAAAAAAATAAAATTGACAAAGCAGCAAGCCTATCAGGGATGGCAGGATAAACTCACTCATGTGAGGTGCCAGCTGTGAAACCTGCCACATCTTCTGTTAGGAGGTTGCCCACTGTGTATTTGGGTTTTCTTTTCAAATAAGATGCTATTACCAGTTATGACCATTGTGGAGATAGACTTGGGGTGTAGGTGCAGATCCTGTTGTGGTCCCACACATAGGAAGATGGGGTTATAAAAGGGCTCAAGTGGCTCAAGGAAGTAAGTGACATGCCTGTCTGTCCATCAGTGAAGAGCCTGGATGGGTTCATCAGTGAAGAGCCCAGGTAAGCTCTTTTGAGAAGAGATGTAAAGATCTTCACTAGTACTGAACTGCTGTTTTAACGACTGAGGAGGTTGTTGACATGCCTTCAAGCACTCCTCTAGTAGGAATTTCCATTTTGTGTTATCTTTAGAGTTAGTCCATCCACTTTCTTCCATTCGTCACTTTACTCACTGTCACGAGTTAGGACGGCTACTACAGTAGCCATCATTTGCTACTGCAGGTAGTAACCAAGGAACTTAGTGGAGCAGATCAGCAGAGGGAATGAATCATTTAGGAGCAGATGAAGACATGATATTTACCCTCAGTAAGAATTTGCTCCTGTGTGTGTAAACGGTACTAAAATGTACTTGGAAAGTTTTTATGGACTTGTTAGGAAGCACCTTCTGGCATTTGAACTAATATTAAAAAAATCTTAAATAAACTGATTTTGATACAGTAAATGTTTTCAAACATGCATCTCACCACATATTTCATCTTTTTAGCAGCAGCAGTTAATTGTCTCAAGAAGGTAAGAGCATCTTGGGGAAGGAGGCCATCAAAAATGGTAATAATAATGATGAATGGTAATACGTTATTGTTGAATTAAAGTGCATATTCTTTTTTCCCCATCTGAAATAAATAAAACTCACATTAGATTACTATCTAATCTGTTACTTGAAATAATAGACGCAAACTACAGCTTTAGTACAGAAGCATGACAGCACTTATCTTTGTGTTGACTCATGCCAGAGCTCTGATTAACCAAGTGATTTATTAGGGGAAGAGCCTTTAGATCAATGACTTGGATTACATCATGTGAAAGACCGAAGCAGCTTCTTAAGATATTTTTCTTTGACTTGCTCTAGAATTTCTTGAAGAATTAAAAGTTTGTTTAAGTATCAAGAAGTCCACTGGCTCATGAAATTTGTGGAAAAGTGACAGCTAGGGTGAAGTGACTCAGAACTGAGTTCAGAGATACCTGTTGAACTAAATGTTTAATCTAATAAAATTGTTTTGCTTTTATTTTGGTTATTTTAGTAATAAAAATTAAAAGATAGATCTGTTTTACCTTGACCCTGTTTTTTTTATTTCTTATGATTCTTTGGCGTAGCTGCTGACATGAAGCCAAAGAAGGTGGCTAGGGAGGGCTCTACACTAATTTCATGTGGCAGAATAATGCACTTTACAGTCACTTTTCAAATGCTCCATCTTGCAACCACCCGGTTAATGGGAGATCCTGGTAAAATAGCAAAATAACAGAACAAGGATATAGGTGCTTTTTGCAAATTAAACCTTAGCTGAATTTCTGTGTCTTGAAAACTTGTCACTGCTGGGTGTCAGTCAGAGCCTGTGGTTCATAACTGTGCTACACCTACCTGATGAACACCAGAAGCTTTGCTCAAGCGTTTCTCTATTATTGAGTGATAGCTTCATTAGCTGAAGTTAAGTGCTTCTCAGGAAAGTATGTCAGTCTGTACATAGCTATAAGAAAGAAAGGCTGAGGTCGCTAATTCATTTCTAGGGGCTTTGTGTATATTATATCGATGGCAGTGCTGTAAAAATGTTGGTAATTAATATTATTTCCATAGGAACAGATTTAAATTGCTCTGTTATCTTTAGCAATTAATTAGTGTCCTCAGATTTCTGCTCGTAAAGTTTTTACTTATGAGTAGGCCCTGAAGCATGTACAGACCAGACCTGCTTTCTATAATATTTCTAAAATGTTGTTGGGGGCCTAGTTTCTTGGATGTTTCTTGCTTGTTTTGGACATTTGGAGTACCATGTAAAGCTTGCTTTCTTCCTCTGAAATGACATGGTTCAGGACTTTAAAAATAAAAGGTATGCAAAGTTTTACCTTCAAATATAATTGTTTAAAAATGCTAGCAGTTCCATTCGGTGGCAGAGAGCTCAGTGCTTTAGAAAAATCAAATTACTTATTTTTCAACACTAAATTTAGGCATTTCCATTTAAAAACCCTGATGAATGTTTCAAAGGAAGAAATTAATAGAAATTATCACCCTAACACTTTGCTTTAGAAAAGAAATATTTTGTGTAATAAGAAATTTGGTAAAAAAAATTCTACACATAAAGGTACTTCAAAATGCGAAAATTATTAGAAACCAATGTGAAGGTCACCTGGAAGCATTTCTTAACAGAGATAGATGCAACAAGAATCAGGATGGTAGGAGAAAACACCCCAGATTCAGTTGCAAGGCTTGAGCGGTTTTTCCTAGCAAACAGGAATTCTTCAAAAAACAGTAATTCTGTCCTACTGAATGAGATAAAGAAGACTGAAAGATGAGAATTCAGGGATGTGGGAAACATGTGAAACAAAGATAACCAGAGATAGAAAAGATCAAATAAAACTAAGTCTTCAGTAAAGTGAAATCAGAAAATCTGCGTGAAAACTGGTAAGCTTGCTGAACTATAGTTAAGGAGAGTGAGTATCGCAGTATGGTGAAGGATTTGTCTCAATCTTCATCAGATTCATTACTGGGGTATATATTTTTCTAAACCCTATTCTTTCTAAGGAACAAAAATAAAGGATGTTACAAGGTCAGGGTGCTGACACCTGGAGATAATAATATAATATTCAGATATTTTTAAGACAGATTATGTTTCATTTGATAAATCATATATTGTCTACAAAAGATCCCTGAACAAGTTAACAAAAATCCAGTGCAGAATAGGATGACATTTTAATTGAATTTTCTTTTCAGAAAATGCTTCATCACTCATGAGAGGGATGGCTAAGGAGAATAGGTGTTCATGGAATGAGACCTGAAGTGACTGAAAGGCAGAAAACCTCACTGAAGTGGGATTAAATGGTTGATTTTTAGTACGGGCAAAGGTTAATACTGAAATGCCTCAGGCTGCCTCTCTGAATACACACATATTTATATGCATATTTTTCTTGAAAAGCAGGTGAACACCGAGATTAAAAATGTGCCGTAGGAAAAGTGATCCAGGTTAGCTTGGATGAGAGATGGCTGAGGAACTCAGAAAGATGAAAGCAAGCTAAAGCGTGGTACAGTGGAAGCTGAAAAACATTACTGAGTAATGCAAGGCAAGGCACACAAAAATAATAATTGGAAAAAAATAACCTCAGCTACTCAGGAAAGAGGAAAAACAAAGTGTTATTGCCATTTTAAGTAGAGGTCAAAGTAAAAAGAAAGATGTTAGAAATCTTAAGAGAAAAAAAACCTAGGATGAACCAATTCAACAAATTAAGAACAACTCATTCTCAGTTACGGGTGAAATTTTAGTGCTGGAGAAGTAAGTGGAAGAAAATACCCTGCTGACAACTGTGGTGTCAGGAATTCACTTGTTTTATTTATAGTCATGCTTTAATCACAAGAATATTAAAGATGAAGGCCAAGTTCAGCATGCAGCTGCATTAACGCTGTGGTTGTTATGAATTTCACCTGGTAGACCACTGGTCCAGTCCAGCATTATTATTCTTCTGGGAAAGTAAGCATTTTCTAAAACTCAGGTTTTTTAAAAAAAGAATCTTATGCAAGCATGTCACAGTTAGAAATGCTCAGTGGAGGTGTATGATAAATATATTGAAATGTGTGGAAAATTTTATTGATCAGTCCCTCAGTTTTTACGACAGGATGACATCTCAATTTGTTATTTATCTATTTTTGAACTTAAAAGCATGGTTTTGGTTGTGTTTTACCTTATTTCTATTGTTTTATAAAACTGGCATGTTTATAAATAATTGTATACCTTAATATTTGTGAAGCGCGAGTTTTACAGAAGTACAGTAGCTGTCACTGATGTTACCTCAGTATTAAAGCAGATAATGTAAAATACTTCAATTTATTTTTAATGTAATAACCACGAGGCTGTAGGTGTGGAGCTGCACACAAAGCCAGTGAGTCATTTCAGTTCCCCAGTGATTTGCATCATCCCTCTGTTCAATACTGATCCCGTGGCAGGCTGTTTCTTTACTTCTTGCTATGTGGTGCAATGAACACAGTTCATAACAGAGTTCTTAATGACTCTCTCAACTTTTACCAGGGAAAAAAACGGGCACAGTTCTGGCCTCGATCTTGCCAGTGTCACTACTCCAGCATATAGAGTTAAACATGGGCACAAC
>NC_087515.1:13033463-13135723 GCF_963921805.1 Phalacrocorax carbo | reverse complement strand
GAGGAAATGTAAGCGAATGTCGATGCTATCAGCCCTTGGGAAAGCTGGCAGTGGTCTCTAGAGAGCCAGTTCCCCGTGGTCCACTTAGTCCCTGTGGGAGATCAGCCTTTGTTACCCAGGAGCAGAAATAAGATGCTGCTCTGCTTCTTCACCAGGTGAAAGCAGTGCTCTGGTGGAGGGGGCGAAGCTCAGCAAAAGAGGAGCTTGTTTATCTTAACATGCACTTCAGGCTGTGAGTTCACCAGCGTAATGGCATCCACTGGTTTATGTTTCTGTAAAGTTTGTAAAAGCTCCCAGTGTGCATTTCTTGAACTGATTTCAGTTAGCAGGAAGATTACTGTGTGGGAAACCCAACTCCTGGTGAAGCTGGACAATGCCACTTGCAGAAGTCATGTTTTGCAAGAGGTATTTTGCCCGTAAATTTTTCAGTTTCCACTTAATATAATATCTAGCACAGTACAAAGATTTTTATTCTTTTCAGGACTTAGAGGATAGTCTGTGGGGTATAATGTACTCTTAGATACCAAAACAAACCACTTCACTGGTTCTGAGGAGAGGCTTGTAATAGCACCATTTGTTCAAATACTGGAATAAAAGTAAAGCAGTTAATCTAAGGCCTACTGACAGACAAAAACCAGTAGCAATAAAAGCTAATTGTCTGTTAGCTCCAGGTATATTTTTATTGAGTGTTTCAATCCTAGCCTAAAAGCATATATTAAGAAAAGTCTTCGCTATCTTCACAGATCAAGCAGCAACTGGAACAGACTACAGTGTCATTTCTCTCTATACTTCCCTTCGTAGCCCATCTCTCCTTCAGTTGGCTGCCTCCATTCAGCAGAGCTTTTAACATCTCTGTGTGGGTCCCACTGAAGCTCTTCTCAGTAGCCCTCAACCCACAGCAACAGGGTAATTTCCTTATGTCCCCACTTATGTCCAGCAAAGCATAGGTTTAAGAAGGAGGTCAGTGTAGTTCATATGTAGAAGGAGGGGACAGCTCATCTTCACACGGATTTGATTTTTTTCAGTGACAGAAAACATATTCTTCACAAGGTCAGTAGCATAATCAAGTTTTTCATTAATTGTTTGACATGGTCTGTGTATGGCACACGTTAGACACTTGATTGGTAGGCAGAAGACCTGCAGATTTTCTGATGTGTGCTTGTGTCTGATTTTGTTTGATGCAGCCTTTCAGCCTCGGCATGAAGAAATTAGTTGCCCTTTAAGATGAGATGCCCCAAATCATCTCCTGTTGGCTGGGACTTGAGCCCAGGAGCTGTGGGTTTATGTCATTGGAGCCCTCTCAGGTTTTCCAATAATTTGCTTATTCACCCAACAACAACAACAAAAGCCACAGGCTTCAACAATTTTATGCTCCAGCTCATACCTTGAAATAACAGTGTTTTGTTTTTTTTTCTGGTATATTTATATTGATTATTAATAATAATACATTAATTGATATTGCCCTCCAGTAATGGATCATGACCAACAAGACTGCGCATAGATAAAAGAAATGTTATTTGCTATTTCAGGTAAGGCTTATGAATGAGCTAACTCTTAGCAGACCAAAGATGGGAAACCTTTTTTTCCTTTAAAAGACTCTTTGTTATAACCCACATTGATCAGCACAGTTGTGACTGTACTGTATTTAGTTATTTTTATCGAGCACCTGGCAGCAACTTGTGCATCACTACTGAAACCATCAATTGAGCTATTAAGAAGGAAGACACATTTAATAACCCCTGCAGTTCTCATCACAGCAGAGCTAAGTCTAACACTGACGTTCTTAACATCAGCACTGAATTTCAGTGCTTTTTATTATGTTGGCCTTGTTTCATTAGAATTCAGCATTCTTCAGTCTACTTACAAAACATATACTTTGTATTTTGCAAATTTTGTTGGCCGGCACGAGTGGACTGGTGTGGTCAGAAGACCAAGTGACAGTGTTCACAGAACAGAGGGAAAAATCGGACCAGAGGGAAAAATCAATTTAACTTTAAAATATAAACACTTACTGGGGCTAGAGAGGAAATAATGGAGGCAGGTTCTTCTGCCTAGCATGTCAGTGGGATCTGAAAGCAGAATAAGATACAGAGGAAAAACAAAGTAAGCAGCTGGAGTGAAATGCCATGTTCGTTAGGCAGGAAATCAATAATCTTTGATGAGCAAATCTTACACAAACCTTTATTCTGGGCCTGCTATGTTTGGAAATTACAACAAAAGAAACAAAGCTTGTTACTTGGAAAAATCCAACCTCAGGTTATGCATGTTTACCAAGCTGAAGGACTGCCTGGAATCATTCTTTTGCAGAGGAAAAACAAGTGGGAAGGATTTTGGTGGTAAGCGCTGAATGCTTACTCCTCTGGGAACAGAAAACACATGGATTTGATCACACATCTTCCTTCTGCTTCCAGATATCCACACTTGCCTGAAGAATGCCACTCTCCCTGGGATAGCTAAGAGAACCAACACGGTCATTAACTTTTCCAAAGATAGCAATAGGGAAGCAGTGGCTCATTTTGTGACCCTCTGGATTGAACAGGAGTCCTTGGTGCATCTCAGAAGGGCATTTTAGGAGATGCAGCCCGGTGGGGGTGGTGGGAAGTGGACCCCAGGGAGCAGCTGGATTGTAGGATGATGTGTTCCAACCTGCTTGGTCAGATTGCAGCACTGCCAATCCCAGATGTTCACAAATCACAAGGAAAGTCTGAGAAAGGCCTGAGATTGGTTAAAAACTTAAAACTGAGATTTCAAAAAGAAAAGAAATTTAGGGTGTGGTTTATTGCCTTCAGGATTCTTAGCCTTTAGGGTGCACTTGAGTCATGTTTTTAAGTTTCTCTTTGCTACCATGAGGTCTAGGAAACTTACTTAAAAACATAAGCCAAGATTCTCACCTAATCATTTGACTGTGGGAGCTGAAAAATATAAAATTATGAGAGGTGCAGCACTGACTGGTGGGGCCAGGCATATGGCAAGTGCTCGGAAAAGGCCTCTTGGAGAGGGAGGGGAGGCAGCCTGAGAAGGGGGTGCAATGAAAAGGCCTGGGAAGTCGGTGGGGAGGAGTGTTGAGAGCCAGGCAGAGGGAGCAGATGGGCTCTTGAGGAAAGTAAAGCCATCATGGTAAAAGTTGAGGGTGATGCAGCAGTGGTATGGACATCAAGCCTCTCACTGGGGCATTTGCCTGTTCAGGCATGCCAGGTCCAACTTCCCAAGGAGATGGGAAAATGTTTCCTACAATAACCTCCATGAGTTAACCCCTGTGAGTCCTTGGTGCAACAAAACATACTGTTTACCACATGATTTTACTTTTCTGCAGAGACTGAGATTATTAGGTTGATCTACAGAGAGAATATTGCAGTGTAACAATTGTTACTTGGAGAAGTGGGTGCTTGGCCTGAGCAGAGTGAGTTGAAGAGGATGAGTGGCAAGTCCAGATTAAAACTAACTGATAAGAAGGTGATGTGTGGCAGCCCAAACTCAGCTATTCAGTATAGGAATAGAGTAAAAATCTTTAGAGTCTGGAGAAAGCCAAAGATGAAACAGTCTTAAGGTTGCGAACATTTACATTTCACAGTTTCTATCTTTTAAAATATCAAGTCAAGCCAGGATTGGATTATAGATCTATGAAAGGCCTTAGCTTTGAATTAGCCTCAGTTTAGCTGTGGGATACTTCTGAATTCAGTGCAGAAGTGGAGACGAGACTGCCTTGCAGTTCAAGCACAGGGCAAAGATTTAGGAAATTGCAGTCCTGTTGCCAACTCAGCCACTGATGGGGGGAGGAGTATACTTGCTGTGAACAATTTTATAGGTGAATGTAGGGAGCTATGCATGCAAACCTTAATGACTCTTCAGTGTCCTTCACCTGCGGAACAAAGAAATGGCACCAAGCACCCGGTGACGTGTTTTCCTCACAGTGTAGAAATCCTTGCCTCCTACCAGAAAACCCTTGGCTGAATGCAGAAACTGCATTTGCATTTCTGTGTGCTTTGTGAACCATTTGCACTACCCAGAATTGTGCATATAACTTGATGGGCTGGTCTCTGACAGGGAGAGGAAATAATTTCTACAAGAATTTGTATAGTACAAGGTAGCGAGTACAAGGTGGCGAATGCAAGCACGGGCTTCTTGTCCCCTCTTGCAGTGCAGGTGGTGCATGAGTACTAGCTGGCCACTTCAGATAGCTGTGTCTGGGTGTGCAAATTGCCCTTTTTCTCTGTCCAGAAGCATCCTTGGATGACTCTTAAAATATTCCAGGATGGAGGTTCTGTTCTCTCTTAGACATTGTTAAAAATAATTGCTCTTAAAATAACAAAGTAAAAAGGAAACAAAGCCATGGTTTTTTTTTCACACAAATACCTACTCCACTAGATGATGGTTATATTTTGCTTACTGATCTGTTGAACAAATTCCTTGCTGCACTGAGAGCTAGTTAGGGTTTTGGGCTGATTAGCTGATACTTACCCATGTCTTCAAAGACTCTGCAGTGGTGCCGCACACTGGAAAATTGTGTGGATTAGGCACTTTTGAAAATCCTTTAAAAGTATCAGTTCAATACATTTTGTTAAGAACTTGAACTAAAATAGAACCATGAAATCAAAGCCAATCTAGCATTAATATTCCACGAAAGCAAAAGTGGAGCATTACAGACATCAAATCAAGATCAAGTCAACAAATTGACTGCGGCACTGGATCAAAATGAAACCAGATTGCCAACTTGATGAAAACCCACAGTGTTTATGAACTCTGACGATCTATGAAAGCGCATGTCTGTTTAGCTAGGAATTTCAAAAAGCACATTGTCTCGGAGCTGGACACAAATGTAGGACTGAGCCGGGTTATGCAACGGTGAAACCACCATTTCAGAGCCAATTATCCAGCTTCCTCCTTTGGATCCTGTTCCTCAGCAATGAATAATGCCTACCCCCACCCCGATGAGTGTCACCATATGTAGCACAGGCTCAAGAGAGGATGCTCCTGATAAGCAGAAGTTTGACAGAAGTTATTTACCAGGAACTGAGGATGACAATTTCACGTCTTTCAGGATTAAACAGAGGCCCCACCCCAGAAAATACATTAGAGAGCAATTTCATGCAATGTTATATATAATCTCTAAGTCTCAGGAACTTTCCTTCCCACCTCTTCTCTTTTTTAGAGAAATTTGTGCACATCTGGAAAAATAAAGCTACACTTGAACACTAGGAAACTGAAGAGTATCGAAAGACTTGGGCATCTACCTAACAAAATGGGAAAGGAAAAATAGATGACCAAGACAAATGTGGTGTAACTACCTCTTGAACTCTTTCTCTCCTTCACACTTATAAAATAGAGGTAAGGACTACAGCTATGGAGTGAAATGTCAGTGGTCACAGCTGTCATTGAGATCAGGGCTTTCTTGGTTTAGGGAAAGACTCATGAAATCCTGATACTGCTGGTTAGTGCCATAGTTCCTATTTTAGAACATCTGAAATTTTAGTCCTTTCCCAGCAATACAGACTGCTGTCCTGGAGTCAAAGCATGTTTGAATTTTCAGATAATCTCTTGGTCAGATTTGCAGTGCTTTCCTCCAAGGATGAGCTATGAATCTGTGCTGGCCTTGCAATTTGGTCCAACTGGGCTCGAATTCACTGTTACACAGAAAGTATTATTTTAAAAAAAGCTGTTTAAATCACAAGCATATCGTGTTTTGAATGCCACAGAAATGGATACCTTAATGGGCTCAAATGCGTCACACAGATGGATACTTAAGACTAAATAATGGGAGCGCATCTGACAGCTTTTGAGGAAACTGCCATTATCTTCGGTGAGGCACAGGTCCCAGGATGACACCATGCCATTATTTTATGGAACGTTCAACATTGAAAAGATTTTTTTTTTTTTAAAGTAGCTGTTTGGGAAAAGCAAACTACAGAACAAGTTGGCAACAAGCACTGTCCTCACTGTCTGTCAGCAAAATTAAAAAATAAAAATGTACTGTGTGTCTCATCACCTCAGCTACTTTTCAGAAGTTCTTGCTTTCTGTTTTGGAAATGAACTATAAGTCAGACAGCTTCTCAGCAGGAATCTTTGTCTTTGTATGCTTTATACAATAATATTTGTCAATATGAAATTTACAGTAAAATCTTATGTTTTATCTGCAGTCTACATATAAGCTATTTTTTTCCCAAACTGTATTTTAATCCCATATTTTCAAAGTACCTTTTTTGAATTTGTTTTCATTATTTATCCTCTTGATTTTTATTGCCAGACTCACTGCTAGATCTTAAAATGCCAGAAGGACCAATGCATGACCTAAAGGGCAGTATGGTTCCTGCCTGAAAGCTAGCAATTTGCCAGCATGTGTGCCCAATTTTGAAATGTAAAATTCTGTTAATTTTTTCTGTTTGTTTTCCTTTTGTTTGGTATGGTAGACACCATTGTGTCAAAGGTGTGTGAAAAAAGGTGCAACTACAGTACATGCCCTTCTTATAGATAGTATGTTTGCACACAGACTTGCTTTCAACAAGCTCTTACACCACAGACTCATGGCTCCTGTCTGTGTAATGGTGGTGACAATACACATTTATGTCATAAGGCCTATTGCTTTAATATTTGAGATTTAAGGCATTGTATATATACCATTTTATTAAGAATAAAATTAATGTTTAGATTTTAATGTTTGTGTTTTTTTTTTCACTGGATATAGACATATATATTGTTTTCCAAAACTGTGCAGAACTCCAGAGAGGAGGACAACTGGAGAACGCTACGGAGAACCTGCATCTAAACAAGTGTAGCTGGAGGAGAATATTTTTGGGCCACTTGTCTTCATTCTGTTAAAGTTCGCTCAGAGTTAGGAAAGTGAGGTTTTCATTACTGGCTTTAATGCTTTAAGTGAAAACTCAGGATTAAAGTCAGCCAGTAAACAAGAAGCCTGCCTTAAAGAATCTTTTAATTAAGGTAAATTTTGTCAACATTTTCACTTGGCATATAGAAGCTCTTAAAGTTTACAGTTGAATTTAGGTTAGGGTGCATCAGAATGTTAAGAAATCTTAAACATAAAACCATCTCCAACACAGAAATCCTACAATCTGGAATTGTTTTGAGGAAGAAAGGACAAAAACTCTGAGATTATTGGAAGTCTAGGACTGCCTCCAACTCCAGAACACCAGTTTTATATTTTAATAAGACTTGAAAGCTACGGAATTGATCTTTTGCTTTGTAGAGATTAGCTGAAAATGCCCCCCACCAAACTGTGTCCAGACTGAGTCTGCAGGTTACTAACATGATGCTGTTATTTCTCCTGCACAAATTTTTGCATAGGAAATTGCAGTTGTCTATAAAATGCTAGTTCAAAAATAGTTTTCCGTAAGGGTACATACCTAAACATAAATACAGAGGAGCAAGTTAAATTGGAACTTTCAGTTTAGCATTTTTGGACTGGATTTCCTCTGTGGCAGAGACAGGCAGCTAAGACAAAAGATAAAGCAATGGGGTAAAAGCTTTTCTCCCAGTCTGTGATCCCAGAGATCATAAACCAAAAAACTGTGATCATATTTGTAGGCCATCATAGCCTTTCCCTATAACTGCAATTATGTTGCATAGTTTAATACATGCAAAATCTCTAAAATAGCTGCCTCTAATGAATACAACAGCTAACCCCAGTGCTTTCTTCCCATCTGAAAATATTTTCAGCCATTTTAATAGCAGAATTCATCAGATATTTATATCAGTTGAAGCTAATAGCAAATTTCCCATTGGTTGCAATGATGACTGGGACTGATCTCTGTTATTTTTAAGACTCATCCTTTTTTCTCCTGTTCAGCGTAAGGAATAGTTATAGTTGAGCTTTCTTTTTGATTTGAGAGTTGTGATGAGACCTCAGGTCTAGTCGTCTCCTTCCTCCCTGTACCCCCACCTGCGTAGCTGTCGCTCACATCATCCTTCTGATCAGAGAAACAATGCTTGCAGTAGTTATTCAGGTTTAAAAATATTTCCTTAAGAAAGTTCTACACTAGATTCACAAATGGTTCTTTAGTTTGGATGAGGGATGTCAATCAGCAGCATTTCCAATTTATGAACTGCTCCTATTTCCAAAATCACTTCTATTGTTACAGTCTGAGAAACTACCCAAAGAGTTCAAAAAATTGCTGGCTGCAGGGGCTAATTCAGTTCCTTTTTGTGGCATTTCATTCTTTCCCCCCGCCATGATTACTGTCCTATTTTTTTTCTGACAGTTGTTAAATCACCAACTAATTATGTATTATCAAAGCTTCAGCGAACAGTGGAGTTCGTCTCGCGGTTGATGTATATAAAAACAAGCTGGGTGAGTCAGACAGTCAAGGTATGGATGGCTGTGCCTGTGTTAGCACTTATTCACGCCTTCCCTTTGTTCTTCTGGGCTCCTTTTACTTTGTACTGCTGCACAGCTAGAATAGGTACTGACTGCCGCATTATGTATGCTTTAATGTTTTTTTTTATTATTACTATGGGAGAACAAGAGCGCTCATAAAGGTGTGTTTTCTTTCTGGGAAAATTTCTCAGTAACACAGTAGCTTGTATGTTGGGGAACTTGAACCTTGAAGAATGTGACAAAGATTACTAGACGCCAACTTGGTTTTGCTGGTAGTTGTTCAGGCAATTATTTGCAAGAAATGGAAAAACCCTTAGCTTCCTTCCATGCTGGAATAGGTTCAACAGTCTGTGAATATCAAGGTAGAAATTTACACGCTTATCCCTTGAGAAGCCTGTGCACATATGGCATTCTTTTGCAAATTATTTAATTAAAGCTCAAAAAGCACATGAAATCTGGAATGCTCACTTCCAAGAACACCTACTACACTAAATCGAACTCCCCAGGTTGAAACATGGAGGTGTTTTCTAAAATGCAATTTACTTTTCTGTATTCTTATTTTTTTCCAATTCCCTCACCTTAAGCAACAATGAAAGACCTACATTCTCTTTGTTATCGACTCAATTTCACCTGGTGAACCTATGCAATATGAAAATGTGGAGGTTGCTACCTTACGTGTTAGCTCTTTTTGATATAAAGGTGTAAGGAAGGGTTTTCATTGTCTGCAGAGTCTTGCTCATGTTGGTTTATAGAAATTCTAAACTTTCAGGTCTTGATGTGACCCGACAGCATTCCTTCTATTGTATTTGCTTAGTACTTGGCAGTTGAGGTAATACACAGCAAGGGAAGACGGAGATTACCCACTCTGGGGTAGGAGGTTGGGAATTGACTGCTATATTCAGCTGCCACTACTTGGAAAGAGATACTGCACTTGCCAAAGCACACTGCCTGTAATTATCAAGCCTGCCAGTTTTATTTCTGCTTTGAACAAATTGGAAAAAAGAAAAAAAGCAAAGAAAAAGCCCAACCCTTGGTAGTCAGATTGTAGCTGTTTTTCAGACCATGTGCTATTTCTTTTGACAAGGCACTTACCTTGCTGCCCAACAGCACTGGGAGCAAATCCTGGATTTTCCCGGTGCGGTTCTCAATGGAGCACACACCCGGCATGTGGAGCCATTGCTGGCTTTGAAACGAATGCCTGCAGCCTTTGCGCAACAAGTTCACTCAACCAGACCCCCTCTCTCTTCATCATGGAGGTGGGCTAACAGGTTGCCGCATGTGTACACCCCTATCTGTAGTGTACTCTACCTGGCCTCCTACTTCTGTAATAACCAAACCATTTCACAAAGAAATGGGATCAAGCCATACCCACTTCTTCAATTTCATGTGTGGATTCAACAACTGCTTTTTGATCTTGCTGTCTTTCATACATGGTAAGAGAGGATCAATGTTTTCTACTGTTGGCATTTATAACTCAGTGGTTTTTAACAGAGGAAAAAATGGCGTCGTGTAGCCACGTCTGCTCTCTTGCCAAAGCTGGTCCTGATGTTCATATGGACATACCCAACCTGGCTTGAAACAGATGATAACAGAGCTCACAGCCAAGGCCTTTCCAAACATTGGGCTTCTCGGGCAGTCACAGAGCTTGCTGCTATGGCTGTTTGCCTGGCAGTGGCTGAAATAGATGCCTAACAGCTACCTCCTTTTTGGTATGCATATACCTACAAACATAGGCTTATGTCCTAAATACAAGAAAATTAAACTCATTGAAATCTCCCAATTTCACAGGACATCTAGTCCCATACCTGCCTTGCTTTCTTCCCAAAGCATCCCTCTGGAAAACATGCAGCTAATTGTAGCCAGCCAAATTACTGGGGAATCTCAGTTAGCTCAGGCAATTAACAGAAGTTTCATTTTGATTACTTTTGTGCAGGTTTTGTTCAGAGATGATGCTCTGAAGACTTGTTTTAGGGAGAACACTATTATATCAATGTACATGGCAATTTCTGTCTGATATAGTAACTTTTTTAGTTTCAGTGAGGACGACACCAAGACTGCCTCTTCCAGCAATAAGATCTGAGAATGGGAATGCAAGAATTTAATGATCACCTTCAGCTGTAAACAGTACTAATTTTAGGAATAAAAGAATCATTAGAAGCTGTAAAAAGAGGGTTCTGCTACTTCTTTTCTGATTATATGTGCTGTAGTCAAAAGGACCCATTTGGTTTTTGGGAGCCTCTCTGAAATGCCTGTACACCAACATACCCAGCATAGGGATTAAACAGGAGGAACTAGAGATCTGCGTGCGGTCACAGGGCCACAGTCTGGTTGCGGTTACAGAGACATGATGGGATAGCTTGCATGACAGGAATGGTGTCATGGATGGCTACACACTTTTTAGGAAAGACAGGCAGCAAGGCAAGGTGGGGGAGTTGCTCTTTATGTGAGGGAGCAACTGGAATGTATTGAGCTGTGCCTTGGAGTGAAGGAGGAATGAGTTGAGAGCTTATGGGTAAAAATTAAAGGACAGCCAACTATGGGTGACACTGTTGTGGGCGTTTGCTACAGGCCACCTGATCAAGAAGAGGAAGTTGATGAAGCCTTCTACAGACAGCTGGAAGTAGGCTCGCAATTGCAGGCCCTGGTCCTCATGGGGGACTTCAACCACCCTGATATTTGCTGGAAAAGCAACACAGTGAGGTGCACACAATCCAGAAGGTTCCTGCAGAGCACTGAGGATAACATTTGACACAGGTGGTGGAGGAGCCAATGAGGTGAGATGTGTTGCTCGACCTTATCCTAACAAACAAGGAAGGGCTGGTTGAGGATGTGAGGGTTGGGGGTAGCCTTGGCTGCAGTGACCATGAGATGGTTGAGTTCAGGATACTGTGGTAGAAGCAGGGCAACTAGTAGGATTACAACTCTGGACTTCAGAACTTTGGCCTCCTCGGAGACCTGCTTAGAGGAATCCCCTGGGCTAGGGATCTAGAAGGTAGCAGGGTCCAAGAGAGCTGGTAAATATTCAAGTACCACTTCTTCCAAGCTCAAGATTGGTGCATCCCCAGAAGGAAGAAGTCACACAAAGGAGCCAGGAGTCCCACATGGATGAGCAAAGAGCTTCTAGAGAAACTCAAATGGAAGAGGGAGATTCACAGTATGTGGAAAAAGGGACTGACCACTTGGGAGGAATATAGGAATGTTGTCAGGGTATGCAGAGATGAAACGAGGAAGGCCAAGGCCCACTTGGAACTAAATCTGGCAAGGGATGTGAAGGATGACAAGAAGGGCTTCTTCAAATATATCAGTAGTAAAAGAAAGACTGGGGAAACTGTGGGCCTGCTGCTGGACAAGGTGGGTGCCCTGGTGATGCAGGATGCACGGAAGGCAGAGTTACTGAATGCCTTCTTTGCTTCACCCTTTACTGCTAAGGCTGGCCCTCAGGCATTGCAGCCCCAGAATTGACAGAGAAAATCTGGAGAAGGGAAGACTTCTTGGTTGAAGAGGATCGGGTTAGTGATCATTTAGGCAAAATAGATCCTCACCAATGCATGGGCCCTGATGGGATGCACCCACAAGCGTTGAGGGAACTGGTGGATGTTGTCGTTAAGCCACTCTCCATCATCTTTGAAAGGTCACGGAGGACAGGAGAGGTGCCCGAGGACTGGAGGGTAGCTGATGTCACTCAAAAAGGGCAAGAAGGAGGACCCGGGAAACTGTAGGCCAGTCAGCCTCACCTCCAAGGTGATGGAACTGCTCATTCTGGAGGTCATCTTCAGGTATGTAAAGGTTATCAGAAGTAGTCAACATGGATTCACCAAGGGGAGATCATGCTTGACCAACCTGATAGCCTTCTGTGATGGCATGACTGGTTGGGTAGATGAAGGGAGAACAGTGGATGTTGTTTACCTTGACTTCAGCAAGGCTTTTGACACTGTCTCACATAATGTCCTCGTAGGTAAGCTTAGGAAGTGTGGGTTGGATGAGTAGACAGTGAGGTGGACTGAGAACTGGCTGAACAGCAGAGCTCAGAGGGTTGTGATCAATGGTGCAGAGTCTGGTTGGAGGCCTGTAACAAACAGTGTTCCTCAGGGGTCTGTGCTGGGTCCAGTCCTGTTCAACATATTCATCAATGACCTGGACAAAGGGACAGAGTGTACCCTCAGCAAGTTCGCTGATGATACCAAGCTGGGAGCAGTGGCTGATACACCAGAAGGCTGTGCTGCCATCCAACGAGACCTGGATAGGCTGGAGAGCTGGGCCGAGGGGAACCTCATGAAATTCAACAAGAGCAAGTGCGAGGTCCTGCACCTGGGAAGGAACAACCCCAGGCACCAGTACATGTTGGGGGCTGACCTGCTGGAAAGCAGCTCTGTGGAGAAGGACCTGGGAGTGTAGGTGGACAGCAAGTTGAGCGTGAACCAGCAATGTGCCCTTGTGGCCAAGAAGGCCAACAGTATCCTGGGCTGCATTAAAAGGAATGTGGCCAGCAGATTGAGAGAGGTTATCCTCCCCCTCTGCTCTGCCCTAGTGAGGCAACATCTGGAGTATTGCTTCCAGTTCTGGGCTCCGCAGTTCAAGAAAGACAGGGAACTACTGGAGAGACTCCAGCGGAGAGCTACCAAGATGATCAGGGGACTGGAGCATCTCTGTTATGGGGAAAAGCTGAGACTTGGGTTTGTTCAGCCTGCAGAAGAGGAGACTGAGGGGGATCTTATCAATGCTTATGAATATCTAAAGGGTGGATGTCAGGAGAATGGGGCCAGACTCTTTTCAGTGGTGCCCAATGACGGGACAAGGAGCAATGGGCACAAGCTGGAACATGGGAAGTTCCACGTAAACGTGAGAAGAAACTTCTTCCCTGTGCAGGTGCCAGAGCAGTGGCACAGGCTGCCCAGGGAGGTTGTGGAGTCTCCTTCCCTGGAGACATTCAAAACCCGCCTGGACGCGTTCCTGTGCCCCCTGCTCTGGGTGTCCCTGCTCAAGCAGGGGGGCTGGATAAGATGATCTCCAGAGGTCCCTTCCAACCCCCACCATTCTGTGATTCTGTGATTCTGTAAACCAGCAGTCAAAAACACTGCTCTACAACATTCACCTGAATGTGACAGCCCAGGGAGAAATAGGTTTGAACTTGCATGGACAGTCCTTGGATTATTTTCGTGTGAATGGCAGAATGAAATAATTTGTGATTGCAGATAATGCATGAAGCAATTACCAGAAATATGGTATTTTGGCCCAAGGAAATTCATGTTCAGGCAATAATTTAAAATATTTTAAATTCTACACTTCTGTAGTAGGTGACACAAAATCCTTTTTCGGTAATGATTATATTGCCAAGTCTGTCCTTGCATGCCCTTCCTTGATAGGTATTCAAGAATTAAAAAGATTTATGAACCTTGTCTTACTTTCAGTGGCCTCTTTTTTTCTACTTTTTTAGTTTGCAGTATTTGACATGCAAAATATGCTTTTAAAAAATGAAGTAAAACAATCAGTTGTTGAAAAAATGCATTAAATATAATGTGTGAATTTTTATTCTGAATTACTTTTAAACTTTTCAATGATTTTGTGAAAATTTTACAATCTAAATTAATATATAAACTTTCACCAAATTCTGAAAGAAATTCTGGTCTACAGAGGTAGTATCTTCTTTCTTTTATATTATGGAAAAAGGATGTATTGAATTACTTTCAAAGTCGATTATTAGATATATTTATTACATATAATTTCTTACTAATTTTTCTCTCTAGATCTTCAAAGTTTCTCTTCCTATGAACAGTCTTCCAGTTTTTTTATCCTTTAAAAAAACAGTTTCAGAATCCTTCCTATATCTCCTTTACGTTTGTTTTTTTTTTTTTTTTTTTTTAAAAAAATGAGAAATACACCATTCCAAATACAACACTAGAACACTAGAATGAAGGAGAATCAAATTGTCGCTATTTTTTCTAATTCTCTGTGTTGTCTGTATTTTGTATCATTTTATGGCTTCTGGGTTATGCAGGTGACTCCCAGATCTCTCTTTTCTGAATACCACTACTTAATTTATGTCTAAAATATTTAAAGAAACCAGAATCAAAATTAATCAGAGCAGAAATTGAAATCAGAGGGAGAAATAAATGGAGCTTCAATAAATGATTAGAGAAAATAAATAGGAAATCAGCCAACAAAAATCCAGGCTTTTCTATTATTTATACCTTCTAGAATAAAAATAAATTGGCTTTGGGGAGTCCTACATCAGAATTTTCAAGCAGTGTATGTCTTTGCGTCATTGCCTCCATCGGGAGCGGGTGAGTGTGCAGTGATGTGCATTGGAAGCGACCATTTCAGCCTTTTCATCCGGATGCACTTTGAAGGACACCACATCTGGGGGAGAGAAGCAAGCCACAGTTACTCAGTGTGCAGCAAGAGGAAAGACAGGGGTGGCGTTCACCTCAGCCAACTTTTTTTACATGACTTGAGGTGGCAGTGGTCTCTAGCTGCTGGTGGGAAAATGCCTGGTACGAGCTGGGGAGCCTGGCTGGTGTGGGGTCTCCTTCTCTATTGCCACAAGCAGTTTTGGCACACACCGTAACGTGTCTCACGTACAAGCACGGCACTTATTGTTCAGGGCAGTTTGTGATAATTCACATGCCTGAGGTTGTGGAGGTCTAATTGGTGCCTCAGAGAGTGTGGGGCCAGGCTGTGTCCCCATCACTGTCATCCTGGGGAGCTGCTTTTCCCCTCTGTCACTGCTGTAGGCCTCTCACCTTGGGGAGCGGGTGGGCGATGCATGTGGCTGTGGGCTGCTGCATATTTGTACATGTCTGCAATAACAGGCGCTCTTGAGGCAAGTTCCCAGAGGCTGAGCCTGCAAACCTGATGCTTCAGCACTGGCTGAAGTACTTCCCTCCCTGGAAGTGTGGATGACCCCGCACCCAGGGGTATGCCTGGTAGTTTCACGCTCTGCCCGTAAGCTGCCTTTGAGGCTAACCCCTGGGTACAGGTTTGATGAATTAGAGAGCGTGCTGCAGGCTGGTGTGCTCCTGCAGCTGGCCTTCAGCGGTGAAGAAACACTGTTTTGGGGTCAAAAATGTGAGGTCACTTATTTCAGTTTTACCTTCAGCCTCAGAGAAATGCAGTGAGTGTGCAGGCAGAGAACACATACGGAACTGCTGCAAAGCAGCCTGCACCACCTGGTGCTTTGCTGCTGCCCTCAGGAGAGCACTTTAGGGTGGACAGGGCGGTCCAGTGGTGCCAGGCCTTCCCCCGTACCATTTGGGGCAATACTGTCACTGCGGGATGGAGGAGAAGCCCTGGTCCCTGAGGCAGGTAGCTGCCTTCAGCCAAGGTGGGGAGATACCACAAACTCCTACTGTTCCCGCAGCGCAGGGAAAAGGTAACGGGAAATCACACACTAAGGACACTCCTCCTACCCCAAATGGGATGCTAGCAAGCACTGTAACAACACATGCTCTTATACAGCTGTCTGTCCCAAGTATACGCGACATGCCTGGGTAGATGTTATTTCGTGCTGGCCTGATACCATCTGTAAATTTTCTTTGGATAACAGGAGCTGAGGAGCCATTCTCCCAGCTGTGGATGAAGAAAGAGCAAAAAAATATGTGTACATATTGCTTATGCACTGTGGGTGTGTTAACCTGCTTTCTTCCCTCCCAGGAGCAATGTAGCATGACAGGGTGGGGATGTGATCAGTTGCTGGTGTTACTGTTAGCTTTACAATAACGATCTTTCGATATTTACTCTTAAACTCTGTCACATATTTTTATTCCATCTTCAACAGGTGTTAATCTCTTTGCAGAAACAGCTGAGCATTTGGCTTTGCTCAGCTGTTTCTAATCAGAGCCAAAGGCAGTCCTGAAGCAGTCGTAGTATTTCCCTTTTTAAACTGGCTATGAATATTTAAAAGGAAATACTGCATTTCTGTACAGCCTCGGCTGAATGTGTTTCTCCCTCTGCCTCTGTAATACCTGCTTATAATAATGGAAAGCCAGCAGGAGTCCCATTGCCCAATTTTGCTCTTTCAAAACACATTGAAAAGTCCGGGGGACAGGAAGGAGGGGACAAGCCAGCTTGTGACCCTGCCCTTCGCTCTGAATTGCTGCAAGGACCCTGTGCTCTGCAGGGTGGTGGGGATGGATGGACAAAGTCCCTGAAAGATGGGGCCATCCATACAGTGGTGACAGTGGCATGCACAGCAGCTACAGAGCTGGGCAGCATCACTGAGTTTAATAACTGGAGGTTAACACACAGTGAAACACCTCTAATATCCTTGAAAACTAATTATCTGGAGAGCAAAGAATATATTGCATATCTCTGCCACAGAAACACACTCTGCAGGTGGAAGCTTGGGCAATGTCTGTGCCTGCGACTAACCTCAGGGATGCTGCAGCCTGCTCTTCCAGCCTGGTGGGTTCATCAGAGAGAAGATATCTGTGGGACCCTTCTGGGGTGGACTTTTGGGATTTGGCCACAAGAATAAATTTCATCAGGCTGCGCCATGCGTTTGTTGACAGTATGTTAAATGAGTTTTGACCCTTGGTGTAGCCAACAACTGGTGGATTTTATAAGTCCCATCAGACACTCATATCCATGATGGTTAAAATTAACTGACTTGCCGTATGGCATGTGTGCGTTTGAGCATTGTGTTTTAACACCACCACCACTGTCTGGCTTTACTAGAGGGATATTTGTCTATCAAATTGCTTTACAAAGGAAATTCCAGAAACATAAATCCAGGAAATTCAAACCTGGAAGAAATCCAAACACATACTGGTATTAAAATGCACATACCTAAGAAATGTTATTAATTTGGTTTGCAAAGCAGAGCATGCCGGTAAGCGGTCGATTAGGCATTCCCCTCTACTGATCATCAAGTGCCTCCGTGGAAAAACCCTGGAGCAAGGCTACCTTGCTGAAATGGTTTGCGGTCCCATGGTGAATGAAATCCTCACTTCGCTCTCTCACTGCAGTGGCTGTGCCCCTGCCATCTGAAATGCCTCCATCACTTTACTTAAAGCTGAAACCCTGAGCCAGCCCAGGTGGCTGCAGAGCTCTGGAGGTGCTGCAAGGAGCTGGGGAGGAGAAGGCACCGACTAGGATGCAGGAGATCCTCTGGCACTGCTGGGTTGCTGCCTGCCCCAAGGCTCAGGAGAGTTTCCCTGTTATTCCACCTCACCAGATGACCTGCATGGAAGATGTAGCATGCAGGAAATCAAGGACAGGAAAATGTGTTGTATTCATTTTACCTCTCACTGTAACAGTAGTCTCTTGGGTGGTTACAGACAGTGTGACTTACAGCACTGCTGAAGGTGTCCCAACAGGTACAACTATTTCTCTACATCTGGGGATTTTATACCAAATAGATATGGGTGCAGTTAAAGCCCCATTTTTTTTTTTTTATTTGACATATTTTAGAAGCATCTCTATACTCTTTGTGTACTTCATTTAAAGTATTATTGAAGAAGTCTATATTAATTTTTGTTACATTCTGTTATACAGGGAAAAATCAGGCTGCTTTTCATGTGAAGTGCAAGAAGGGGGTGGAGGAGAGGAGAATAGTATCAGAAAGCCCTGAGAGACAACTTGGGTGTCATGACAAAAAAAAAAACCTAACAAATCTTATCATTAGAGCAGCAAATGTAGTGAGTCCATTGCTGAGAGGTACTCCACAAAATCAGCAACGTCTCCGCTGAGTTTTGGTATCTGCAGGTCCATGGCTGCCAGCTTCTCCACATCCCCCTTGAACTGGGGCCCAGGGCTGGACTGGGACACAGCCTTGCTGGTGCTGAGCAGAGCAGGTAGTAACTTCTCTTGATCTGCTTTACTACTTCCCCACCACCCACTTAGCTCCCAGTCTATTTCACAGTGTAGAGAGAGATGTTTTATCTCTCACCAGAGTGAACTCATCCAGTCCTTGTACCTGATCTTGGTGTCCAGGGAGGAGGCTGCATTCTTCTGGAAGTAGGGACTGAAAACAGATTTTTATTGATTTATCCCAATCCTACTGCCTGGTGGGAAGCAGGCTATATTATTTAATGTGATGGGCTGTACTAGACGGGTTACTCCAGAGCTAGTACATCAGTGCACTCAGTATCAATGTTAGAGGAGCCTGGGCTGATGCAGAGCAAACTGATAGTTTGCTGCAAAATGACAGGCTCTGTGTGGCGGTGTGGGAAGTACAGACCTTTGGGAGAATTAAACAGCATTTGCTTGTTTTCCTCTTCAAGAATTGTTAAACAGGCCAGTCTAATTATTTCACTTTATCGGTCTGTAGATACCGAACAAATAGGTAAGTAATGAAAACGTGCCTCTCCAGTTGAGGCATTTTCAGTGGTGTTAAAAAAAAGGTTACTTCTGATCAAGTGTCAAGAGAAACATGTTACTTACTGTATACTGTCAGAAAGAGAATTTTCCCATTCTTGTTTCTGTTCAGATGTTGTACTTGTATATACTACACAAAGTAAGAAATGAAAATTGAACACTGTGGAGAACACATAGGGTTACTTTTCTGCAATAGGCAGCCTATTGGAAAAAATCAATGTCTGAGTTTCTATTTGCTTTTTCCTCCTCCCTGGATCAAATAAAGCTATTAATTGGTGTTATTCGTGGTGCTGTTGCCCTTTGCAGTATATATTCATTAAAAATACTTCTTGGTTCAAATGGTGTTTCATAAATTGTTCTCAACCACTGCTTACAAATGAGATCGCGTTTGAAGAAAAAGTACCTAATGTCCAAGAGGTAATCAGACAACAGTAAATAGAAGAAGATTTATTTGTAGAACACATGTAGCACAGTAACATTATTATACTTCAAGCCTAAACTATAAAATGAAGAAAATCATTAAGTAGCTATTAGGATTACCTAGAGCGGCTCTAAAAGAGCTGGATGCCTCATTAAAAAAAGCAGCATTATAAAACTGCACCAAATTCCCCAGCTCAGCCTGTAGTTCATCACGGGCCTTATTGTGAACACCCATCTGTGAGTTAAAAAGAGGTCTTATTACACAGCCCTGTGTGGTGGAGGGTTCTGGTCATGCAACACCTCAGAAATGGGGCTGGGGGCAGATTCCCTGAAATGTGTTCCTTTACTGCTTGAGCAGCTGTCTCGAGGTGGCTAGACACAATGAAGTGCTATACATAATTATTTTGCCCATGGCTGAATGATGGCCAGCTTTTCTCGAAAGCCAACAGCTGTTTAATAGTGTATAGTCACATGTTGTACCAGTCTGTTGAGGGAAGGGATAAATATATAATCCAGCTGATGTTTTAGGTCATAGTTTAATAACTCAATTTGGAAGTGTGTCAGGACAGAGAGTGCATCCTGATGGGTTCAGAAGTACCACGGGGCCTTTAGTGGCACCAGGGGTGCCCAGGTGATGTCCTTCACCCGGGTGAAGGCGGGTAGGCGGGTGGCTGAGTGTAGTGTCTGAGTAATATCCTGATGAATACCTGGCATAGGCCACTGAACAGCTGTGACACTCCTCTGAGTATCCTTTCCAGACTCAAATATGTTTCATACAGGATGTCTGAGAGTCTCCGTTTCTCTTGCACTGCATTTGCATCCTCAGCGCAAGGCTCCTTGCTCCATATTTTGAAAGTACAAATATGTGTTCTCCAAATCTGGTCAGTGCTTGGTCCTGCCTCAGGCATGAGGGATTAAGGTAGCCAGGGTTATTAAACATTTCCTCGTTGCTCTTCCCAGGTGGTGTTGATGTCTGCAGTGAGTGCAGTTGTGGGAGTGATGTGAGTGAGTCACATCTATGGGCTTCCTGCAGGCTAGTCTCTGTGTGAGACCCTAGCCTCTCCCCGAGCTGTGCCTCGTCCCAGAGGAAGGATGGAGAGGATGAGTAGGGCTGTCTGCTGCCCTGCAGCTGCCACAGCTGCAAGTCTGGGTGCCCCTCGGGCAAGGTGGGGTGGCTGCTTGCGTGATCCACAGCACAGCAACATGGGGCTTAGGACGGCAGCTACCTCTTTGGGGAACTGTTTTGCTCTAATAATACCATTTTTTGCCTCTCCTAAATCCAGTTCTGTATTCGTTCATATACCAAATCCTAGTCTTAAAGCAGTAGCATAAATCAGGTACAAGAACAGCCACAGTCCTCTTTCCCCATGAACTTGAACAGCTTATGACAGTGGGTGCCAAATGCTGCTGTCCTCCTTCTCCTTCTCCTGGTGTTGCACTTGGTTGTCAAAGCAAACCAGAGGAAGGCCAGCCAGGTTTCAAACCCTTCTAAAAATGTGATGGGTCCTACTTCTAATAAAACTTTACTATGTCAGTGGAGCCTAAAGGAAGGAAAAACCTGACCTTCTGTCTCTTCTCTTTTACTGCTACCCGCTCTGTCTCAGATTTTCTTCCCATTTGGATCCTATTCCTGTCCTTCCATTCCAGAAGGTGCTGCTTCGAAGAGGGAAACTAGCTTGCTAGAAGCTCTATACTTATTTCATTTACAAGGTGCAATGGGCTGCCCATCAGTTGGTGAGTCATGCTGTCAGATACGGTGAAATCATTAGTCTGACAGAGGAGTAGGGCAAAAGTAGGCCCTCCAAGTGCTGCTCAAAGCTGCTCTTTTTTCTATCAAAAGAAAAAATAAATTAACCTTCAACAAATGAATCTTTCAGGATCCCAAAAAACTGTTCATAGAGTAAGAACCATATGCCTAGAAAGTAATGAAAAGTCACCTTTCAGAATTGCCGTGGAACTGTAGTACCTTGTAATACACAAAGAGACTGTGTTTCTCATAGATGATCTTTTAAACTGGAATTATGAACTACATTATATTAAAGCAACTTTAATGCTAGTCTAAAGCCTAGACTCATTTGTTCTCAGAAATATCTTTGAAAAATAATGGCATCTTGATAATTCCCCATTATGCTTACCATCAGCTGAGACTATCATATCAGAGTGTTATCAGTTTGAATAAAATGTCTTTTCTTTGGGAGAGAGGATTTCAAAACTTGATTGGTAGTTCGGTGTGACAAACAATGGGAAAAGACAATCTTCGGCATTGTCATTAAAGAAAAAAATCACAGCATTAAAAGAATAAATTATTCTCTAAGGAAAATGTTAGGACAAATGGGACAAATAGCCCTTATTTTGCAAAAGGAATATTTGAGGTTTTCTGTCTTTTAAACTACATTAGATGATAATAATAGCTTAAAATAATTTAGCCTCTTTCATGTGTTCTTTAGTGTGGGTAGTTTCTGGCTCTGCACTGCTAGTCCAGGATCCTGTTTAAGAGGTGAAAATAGAGATTGTGTTTATTAGCAAACAAAACTATGAGATTTGTCACCTAAGCAATGAATTAAATAAAATAATTGATTAAGGTAGACTAGGACACCGCATGCTGCTGAAGAGCTTTATGTCAGTAGAGGTATTTGGCTGCTTTTAATTGGATGTTTTATTTCTATAAGGATCTCTTGCAGGCAGATCTTGAGTTGAGGTTGTACTCCTTTACGTTAGCATCAAAATGCATGATTTCTGATCTCTTTCATGCAGCGTTCAAGAACATTTTCACAAAAACCAGGATCCAGCCACTGAATCACAGTAGCAAATAATTAGAAACGGAAATGCCCTGCTGGGTTATTCAGTTCTCTTCTCTTTTAATACAAAAATATTTCCTGTGATAAATTTTTTTTTGTGAAGTTCACTCTCAAATGATTTATCATGACCATTTCATCATTTTCCTGTGCATATCATCCCACAGATTCAACTATTAAGTGCCTTACTTGTGTCTCATTAATCCTGGTTTTATCTCTTGCTGTATCCTTGTTATCATATTCTCTAAGAATTAAGGAGAGCTGTGGGAAAATCTATTTGTATGAAATGACATTTAGATTTCTCCAAAACGGCAAATGTAACGTTTCTGAGGTGCAAGTATGTTTGGCTAACCTTTCACATTTGCTGATCCTTTGAATTTTGCATTTCTGATCAGGAAAAGAATCAGAAATAGCAAAATGCATCAAGAAAACTATTCTTATGGTATTTGGAGAAATAAAGAGAGTTAGTATCTTTAAAACTCCCTTTCTATAAAAGGTTCTAGACATGTTTGGAGAACCAGAAGTAAAATTAATGATTTTTGTGTTCTTCTGAATACCTGTGGAATTATCCTAAGTAGTGTTTCATTTGATGGGCTACTCCTCATATGGTGGACATTAAACACGACCTATTCTTCAGAGCAAGACTGAAAAATGGAAAAAAAGAAATATACATCTTTAACCACAGATATGAAGATTATTCAGAAGAAAACTTTATCTCAGTTTGGAGAATCTCACTTGACAGAGGATTCTTGGAGGATGAAGTTCTACTAGTAGTCCTGGATACAGTTAAGAGACTAAGCTAGAAAATTCCTGGTGCACTTCCTTGATAATTTAGTGAAGTATTTTGACAGTCTTTCTATGTAAGGTAGTTGTTGTCCTAATAAGCCTAAATAAATTTCCTTAATAGATGAGGACCACTGTGCCATGCCTCAGGGAGCGAAGTCCCCAAGGTGCAGGACCAGGCACGCAGGAGTCACTGCCTGAAGCTCAGAGGAGATTCAGAAGGACATTGCCACGGAGACCTGGCCAGGGGGGCCAGGCAGATTTTGTGGCTACTCACTAGGTCTCACAATCACTAAGTCAGCAGAAGCAAGTGTCAGCCATGCAAGAGTATGGCCCATGGAGAGTAAAAGAGGACTGTTATCGACTGCTTTGTACACATTATAAAATTTAGAAATCCCACAGCTCTTCTGTGGCAAAGCAGCTATTCATTTCAAGTCTGAGTAGTGACTCACAAATCAGGTCCTGTCTCTGAATTGTTCATCAATGCTTGATTTATTTCTCTGGCTCCCTGTGAATGTCTTGTGATCCTGGAAGCAAGGGATTTGATATGCCAAAGTCCTACCTAAACCTCAGTGCAGAGGGCTGCCTTTCATCTCCTCTTGTCCTGAATGCAGCAGCTCAGCAGGGAAGTGTTGGGACACCAACTCTTGTCCTTTTGTCCAGCCACAGTTTATAGCGAATTGGCTAAAATTTAATGGAGGTGATAATTACTTTTTCCACTCACTGTATTCTTATTTTTAATTTCATTGTTGGCTAATGATCTGTCTATTCTTTCATCTTGCATGTCTGCAGGGCTGAAAACTGCTCCTCAAATTGCTCCCAGATGAATACATTGAGAAGTGGCTACTTCCTAGGCATTTTATGATACTCCACAACTAATTAAATCTATTTCAGGAGCTGTAAATCAGGAAGGATTTTTCTTATCAAGCACCTTACAGCTGCATATCTGAAAACTCTCTGCAAACAGAAGGAAATGCTTTCATCCTTTTATGACCAATGAATCTTCTTTTTTTTCTGATTTCACCTGTACCTCAGGTGTGTGCCTTGTAGGCCAGATTAATGTCCCTATTCTTGGCCTCGCTAACAGGGACTGCCTTTATCTGTGTTCTAGACACTTCTGGGTTGTGGACAGGCTCCACAAGCAACACAGATTGTCACTATTATGTGTAATTTACAGCTGGAGACATGGAGTTATTGCATGATACAGAAAATTCGTTGGACAGCTAGGAGTCCTGACTCAGGCTGTGCTTGACCATGACAGCTTTGCTTTGGACTGAGCCCCTGTACAGACATAGAAAACACATAAAGCCATAATAATTCACAGATGAAGAGCAATACTTTTGAAATTATACAAAATGGACTTCTACTTGCAGGTTTGAAGAGGACAAAGTGCTCTCCAGTCCAGTAGTGGTTTCGCCAGCTTTTCATGGAGAAAACCAGTTGTTATGGGCCATTACTTTCTGTTCTTTTTTTTTTTTTTTTTTTTTTTCTCAGGATTGTGCAGCCTAAGAGCAGGGAGATGGCAAACTGAGAAGAGCAGATAACAGAAAAGCATGTGGAAGTATCTAACCAAGCTGCAGAAGCCCTGGAAAACTGGAAGAGGGGTTTCAGAGGGCTTTGGAGAACAGACAGGGATTTTTCTTGCCTTGACAGTAACACTCTGGTGGACCTTCATTTGAAAGGAAGGTGAAGTTCATATGTCACAGAACTATTCCTACCTTTCCTATTCCTTGTCTTCTCCATCTTCTATTGAACAGGGTGCCATGCAACTCATTCACCATTTAGGATACCTCAGTAATGTAGTATAACCCTATTACAAAATCTGTAGCTATTACAAGATCTGGAAGACTTATGTAAATGTTAATAAGCCAAAACTTCTCCAAAATGCTGTTAGCCACTGTCCCAACATACAGATGCCTGTCTTCCATTCAGTCTTCTGCATTCATGTGGAGATACAGCCTCTTTTTTTTGTAATTGGTCACTCCAAGTTTAGATACCTAAATGAGATGGGTGCTCTCCTGAGATGACAGATGCTTTCATATGTTTGCAGAACCACAGTGGTGGCTTGTTTTCTTTTCCTTGTCAATCTTCTGAAGATGGGGAAAAGGGAATGCAAATTACTACTAGCTTCTTTTCTGTGTTTGCATGTCCAGAGAACTATTTGTAGGAGAATTTGCTTTGATAAGGAACTCTGAACAAAATTTTCTGGTCATCAAAAAATAAGTAAACCTGGGATACAGGAGGTAGAGACACCAGGTAATGGCAGGAACAGAAAGGGCTGATATTAAAACATGGAAATTTTCCTTTGCCCTCTGACCTAGCAAAGGGGAACCTCTTTCACTAGGATTTGCGTAGTCCATTATGCAGATAGTTTATGTTGGTTTATTGCTGTTTTCATTCTCTCTGTTCTGACAAAAGCTTCTGGTGTATAAGCACAAAGTTTAAAGTCCTGCAGTTATAAAAAATGTAATTTATTTTATACCTTTTTTTTTCTGTGGGGCAGAGACATTTTCTGTCTTCTCAGATTAATTATGCAGTTTAGCATCCCCTTGGTTCTGCTGATGCCAATGTTAGTGGAGTCATGTTGAAGAGTGGATCAGTGAAATGAGAAATTAGCAAGGGCAATACCATGTCAGGGGTTCCCCAAATCAGGGTGATTAGTTTCTGCAGGATCACCCCAAATAAAGGGATTGGTGGTAGGGGAGTTGAAGGGTTTTAACTATGCAACCATCCAGGAATACAACAGGGCAACTGATTAGATGGAAACGACTGAGAAGAGTTGACTTTTTTTTTTTTGAAGATGCAGAAGGCAGGAAAGGGTACTCTGTTTTTGGATTAAATACTGACCAGCAGGGCAGAGCAGGCTGTGGATGCCAGGGAGGGAGGAAAGGATGGAGCTTCTGACTCTTGGGGTGAGAAGGAGAAAAAGAAGCAAAACATGGGTGTGCAGAAAGCTGGATTCAGCTGTGTTGGAGGCCGGCTTGCTGAGGTCCCTCAGGAAATAAATCTGTGGAAAAGAAATTGAGGTAAGTTGGCTGTTGTTTGCAGAAAAAGTAGGAAGAGCATAGCTGCAAACCACCCCTATGTGAGGAAGGTGAGGGAGAGTAACGAGAGACCCACTGGCTGAATCACAACCTCCTTGCTGACTCAAGCCCAAGAAGGATTTGTACAGAAATTGGAAGCTAGGTGGAATTACTAAGGATACGTATAAAAAGTTACTATAGACAAAATAAGAAGTGTCTATTATCAGGTTATAAGGTTACAAAGACCACTTTGGAAATGAGCAAAAATAGGATGTGTATAAACCACACCAGAGGGAAAAAAGATTGTACTTGCCTCCCCCTGTCCCTTGATTATTTTTTCTGTTGTTCTGGAATATTTACTGAACTTATTTTTTTACCTTGTCAAATCCCTGCCCTTTTTAAAAAAGGGAACATTTCCTGTCATGTTACTATATTAGTTTGGGAGCAATGGGACAGACTTTGGTACAATGAACAGGGGAAAATAATCCAGAAATGAGAAAAACAGTGAGAAAAACCAGGATTCTTAGCTGAAAATCCCATAGGAAGTTGGGTTATTTAAATTAAGGACCACTTGCAAAAGCAATGCACCTTTATAATCTACCAGCTAAAGGGCCAAAATGTGCAACATTGACCCCTTATAAAATTTCCAAATTCCCCAGACCAAAGCAAGGATCTGAAATGCAGATGTATTTGAGCAGCTTAAAATTCCCAGCTGTAGCAAAAGCTGGCGACAGACAAAGCCCCCACCCAAGTGTGCTTCTAAGGTAAATATGTGAGAGAAAGGAATGGGAAAAGGTGTGCGCCAAAGGTTTCAGCTGGTGTGACTCCTTTCTCAGGGAGCAAACATTAGGGTTTCTTAGCCTTATTGCCCAGCCATCGGAATGACCAGCCCCATCACCTGCCCCATAAAGGGAATTCAACTGAGATGGAGTTTAATCTTCCCAAGAATCAGCTCTGGGTCTTCCCACCTGTTATCTGTGACCTCCTCATCTGCTCTCTGGTTATCTTACTTTTGCTCAGCCCTCTGCTGCATCCTTTTCTCTCCTGACTTGTCTTCATCCCTTCCCCACTGTAATGGCTGTCTCCTGCACCATGCCTACTCACCTCATTGTCTTCAGCTTGCCTGGGTTGGTCTCTTCTAGATGCTTCTTTTTTATTTCATAGCATTATATATTTTTTTCCTTCATCCTTCACCTTAGGTACAGCTTGCTCTTTTTCTAACAGGTGCTTAGCAGGTAAAGTTTGGTGATAAAAGTTCCCATCCTGTGAAGAGAGGTTTGATTCTTCCCAGGTATGGCTATGCAGTCTGCTTTTAAGCCCCAGTGTGGGGGAGACTTTCAGCTGGTGCCTTATATCCATCCTTGTTCAGCGATAGGGCAGGCTCTGAACCTCAAGCACATACTTGGATTTGAAGTCAACATAGAGACTTGCATCCTACACATTAATGATGTTTCAAAACATTAATGCTGTTTCAAAATCTTTCCTGTTATTTCCATTACCAGGCCACTTTTTTTCACTGTTCTGGGCGGAACATGCATTTTATGGAATTTTTAGTCATCTCTTGGTGTTTGTGTAAAATAATCTATTCATGCAATTTATTTGAAGAATTTGGGGGGACCAAGAAAATATTTTAATCTGTTGTTACATCAATGGCAATGAAACTGAAGCAGAAGCTGTGGTCAGGAGTCCTTATCCTGTTTTTATGCTGGTTTTTATTTTAACAAAAGCATAAAAAAATGACTGCAAGTGCCAGCAGAGTGTTACAACGGAAGCTCCCTTTCTTCAAGCCTTCAGAGCTTCTAATTATGTGCCGCTAGTAGCACATGTTAACACCCCATCATTAATTTCTTGATTACTGTTCTACCTATTGTGGGAAAGGGAAGAAAAATGTCGTCAGATGAGTCCCACACCCTGAAAATGTAACAGCGGTTTGAGTTTGGGAAAATAAGCTGGCAAATTTTGCTGGCTGAACATGAGCCAGCAGCATGCCCAGGTGGCCAAGAAGGCCAACAGCACCCTGGCTTGTATCAGGAATAGGGTGGCCAGCAGGAGCAGGGCAGTGATCGTGCCCCTGTACTCGGCACTGGTGAGGCCGCACCTCGAGTACTGTGCTCAGTTTTGGGGCCCTCAGTACAAAAAAGACATTGAGGTGTTGGAGCGTGTCCAGAGAAGGGCAACGAAGTTGGTGAAGGGTCTGGAGCACAAGTCTTATGAGGAGAGGTTGAGGGAGCTGGGGGTGTTTAGTCTGGAGGAGGCTGAGGGGAGACCTTATGGCTCTCTGAAACTACCTGAAAGGAGGTTGTAGCGAGGCAGGGGTCGGTCTCTTTTCCCAGGACACTAGTGATAGGATGAGAGGAAATGGCCTCAAGGGGAGGTTTAGATTGGATATTAGGAAAAAATTCTTTACTGAAAGAGTTGTCAGGCATTGGAACAGGCTGCCCAGGGAGGTGGTGGAGCCACCATCTGTGGAGGTATTCAAAAAACCTGTAGACGTGGCACTTAAGGGCATGGTTTAGGAGATATGGTGGTGTTGGGTTGATGGTTGGACTTGATGATCCTAGAGATCTTTTCCAGCCTTAATGATTTTATGATTCTATGAAAGGCTTCTTTTAAATGCACCCTGGCCTGCTCCTTCAAACACCTTGTTGCTTGCTCATCAACCTAATCTCGTTGAAGATGTCGCAGCTCATTGCAGGGGGGAGTTGGGCTAGATGACCTTTAAAGGTCCCAAGCTATTCTATGATTCTATTATTAGAGGCCTGCATGTATGTGAATGTATGTGTATTTAAACAAAGTACATATCGTCTGTGGAGACTTGCATTCAGTTATACATTCATTTCTACGGCTATGATGGTGCTATTCATGTCATTCTTGGTTGTGATATTAAAGCGGTCTGAAATAATAATAAAAAAAGCTAGAGGGGAGAAAAGTAAATAAGGAGAGTGCTGTCTGATGACCTGCTGGTGATCTGGTTGATGCTCTTGGCTAAAATCAGAAGATGAAAGAAAAATCATGAAGTAGTTGTTTCACTTGTTAGGGGCTACATACCAGGAGGTGGTCACAAAATGGAAGCAAACGCAGCCCCAAGCACAAAAAGCTATTTAGGTAGTGGATGGAAAACGTTATTAATGAAAGTCCAAACCAGTGCAAAACCCAGGTTCTTAAGAGACTGTCTTGCAACATTTTTACATCTTTACAAGTTTGAGGATGAAAACCAATTCACAGTTAAACCAAATACAAAGTAATAAATAATTTACTGTGTATGACTTCAGTTCAAACTTGTATTAAAATGACATGACATGCTAATAATCTCCTGATGTTTGAAGGACCCTTGTCACATGGTTTCTTATAACTTCCACATTTATATATTCCTCTGGAAATGTTTAATCATGTTATGAATCTCATTTTTAAAAAAATCTTTAAATAGAAAATTAGTACAAAACACAAAAAAACCCCCACCCAAACAAGTTGTCAGCTTGGATTTAGATTTTTGGGCTTTTTTTACATTACACTTTTTTTTTTTTTTTCCCCTTTTTAAAACGTATTTGGATCCTGATCAGAGTGTATTTCCTTATTTTGTCTAAGCCTTTATTAATATTAGAGAAAGAAATGAATCTACACATTGCTGTTATAATAATAAAAATAAATTGCTCCATCTGAGGCAGGGTCCTGGTTGTCTTACTGGTGCTCTCGTCAGATGAAAGAACACACTTTATATTATTATATTAATTAAAGTAAGACTAACACTGAGTTTGAGCTCAATATTAAGCAATACACTAACAGATTTTAAGAAGTAGTCCTTGTCTCTAGAGAGGCAGGAGAGACAAAAGGCAGGCAGCGTGAGTGGGTGAAATGGCAGCAAGTCTGCAGCACAACTCTTACCCTGAAGCCTTGTGGCTCTCTCCTAGGCCATTTAGCCTCTCAGGGTAGCAGAAACCTGTCAAAATCTCTGGCTTGATGGCAAAATCACACCCTGCAGTAATCTTACTTTTCTGTTACCCTGTCCTGCCCAAAATCTGTTACTCTTCCTTACATGTATCTCCAGCATATCTTCTTTCTCATCACTGTCCAACAATCAGATGTATTTCTTCCATACCTCACTGGTCTAATGTATTTTTCTATTTTTTGTGCTTCTCCCCGTTTTCTCCCCTCTTACCTCCCAGCTGGTGCTTACTTTCATCTACCCTGCCACTCGTGGGACAGCATGCTTTTGGCAGCATCACTGTGCTGCTGTCTCCACACGTAACCCCCTGCTCCCCAGTGCCTCCAACCTCCAGCACCTCTATTAACCTTTCCTGACACGATCAGCTTCCTGTGCCTTTCCTCCATGAAATGCCTCTTAACAAGGGAAGGGATGGGGACATTTATTTCCCCCTGCTGTCAAGTCTGTTGCTACCTCTGTGAGCCTTCAGAGGCTGGAAAGGCAGAATCATTCCCCTCCACCTTTGGGACTACCAGCTGCCGTTCATATTTTTTCAGTATATACATGATCCTTATTCCTTAGATCCTCCAAACATTAAAGAGATTTGCAGTTTTCCTTGGGAGATTCCAGGATATTGTCCTAAGTCTGGAAATATTAAAGGTTTTGCACAAAACTTATTGAAGAGCCCATAGGATTCCTTTTGTTGTTTCAAAACACTAAAGATCTACCCCACATTTTCTAAATTTTTGGGATTATTTTTTGCAAATTGGGATTATTTGCAATATATTAGCTATTTGCAATGCTATAATCTATCTTCTGGAATGCATGTCTTCAAAAATGTGGCCCATATTGTTTATGATTGATGAAAAGGTAAAATGAAAGGAGTTTCAGTCAGGCTTGTGTGCAATGGAAATTGCTACCAGATCCTTTGGAAATCAGCCTGGAGTGAGGATAATTTCCACATTTGTGTTAATTGTCTTTGCCTTTTCTACACACTTTGCTAATTTCTTAGGCGTGTTTTTTTTTTTTTCTAACATTGATAATTTGCTGAAAACTTGGCCAAATGACAATAATTGCATGGGCAATTTAACCACATTATTTTAAATGAAACTTAGAATTTGCTGTCTAGCCTAGTACTGTGGTAAGAGAAAAAAGAAATGTTTGAGCTTCCTGTTAGTAATGGGTAAACTAATTTAAGCTCAGCTGCAGAAACATTTTGAAGAATCTTATTTTATTTCATGGGATTTATGGCATGGAAAATCAGGATCTAGATTCTCTTTCCTAAAAATGAGTCCAGTGGAGTAATTCAGAAACTACCTGGTGTAGCTCAGAGAAGAATCTGATCCTTGTATTTCCGATAGATTGTGCACTGGCAGAGAAGAATGGGAATAAAAGAGAAAACCAGACTCAATTTACTAACAATCTGCATGACACAATTTCCATAAATTGTGCTAATAGAGCAATTTATAAAAATTGTGGTAGTATATTAAGGAGAGCAATTTACAAAATCCATTTAGAATAATAAGCCTAGCATTGTTGGTAATGCAGCTATATTTTCCAATAGTGTTTATGTATAAAACAAATTGACTGTCTGTTCTCATTCACTCCATGTTATGTTAATACCAAGTATAGACAAATGAAAATAATGAAATACTCAGATTTTTTGTTTATCTACAGATTGCATTGATGGTCACCACATATTTTAGAGGCATTACACTTTGTTAGGTGAAAAAGATTTCTCAGCTGGACCATTGCTGAGGTTTTGTTGTTTGTGAGAATTACTGAAAAATGGTTTTCTGAAACTGTTTAGCTTGTCACTCAGACATATAGCCAGCATATGAGGTGAATACATTAGAACTGCACTAAAACACTCTAAGCTAAGTGAAATGCTTTAAAATCCATTTGGAGTTTACTTGTCCCTCCCCACATATCAATGAAGATTTAATAGCAGATGCTATTGTGAAGTTTTACATGGCTGACACTGCATAAGGATTGAATACAAATCCTTAACTGACAAAATAAATGAAAAGGCTGCAAGATGTGCTGCTTTATCTCTGACCATAGTGAGATAAACCTTGCCCTGTAGTTCCTAGGGGAGGACTCCCGTGAAGAATGGCCGCAGTGTCCCAGGTAGTTGGGAGGAGCAGGGTGATGTGGAGAAGTCCCAAAGGCAGCTGAGTTTTCACCCTTGGCTGAGCACAGAGCCAGCTGAAGAGCTGCTTCCACCTCACTTGCTTCTACTGTAGCACCTTGCTTCATGCAGTGTGTGGTGCCTCTTGGCTAAGCAGAATGGGATGACACCTCTGGCTGAAGTTGGCCAGATAGTACTGCAAAGCATTGTGCTTATCCAGCTACAGATTTGGCTGAAAAAGCCAAGAGGAGGTGGTGGTGGGGACAACTCCATCTACTACTTTCAAGGCACTGGTATGCACGGGATCCCCCAGGGCTTGTTTTCCCCTTTGCTGAGCTTGAGAGTGCACAAAGCTCACCCCAAGCAAGGACTGCCTCATGGCTTGGGTGAATTAGGGGTTGAAGGTGGGCTTGGACTCATTTAAAAGAAAAAATGTAGAGGTAGTTGTGGGATTTTCTTCTGTGTTGTTTTAGGAGGGAATGGCAAACAGCAGGACAGAGGAACAGAAGTAGGAACTGAGGTGGGTTGGTGTGTGCACATGTGGATATTATAAATATGATGGTGTGTTCCAGGGGTGGGGGTGACAGTTTGCTGCTTCCCATCCCTGACGCACCAGGGTGGTGGAAACAAGTCTGGGGCTGCAAAGGCCCCCAGGCAATATCTTGCCCCTCCCTGCAGGGAAACAACGTGTATAGGCTCTCACTGCTTATGGGTACAGTCTAACTTGCTCTTTAACGTCCTCTCCTGGAGGGGACTGCACAGCTCTTCCCCATAGTCTGCACATTCTGCTACCACAAGATGAATAATTTAATTTGAGCCCTGGGGCATGGAGCAGAGATTCACTATATGATTCTTAGTGGTTTTGTGGTAACTTACTCACCTTCAAGGAACCTTATAGCTGCTTAAAACTGTGCAGGGGATTTTTTAAAAAATAATGGGGTAATACTGAAATATTATGGGAATAGTCTTCATTCTCATGCTGTTCTAAAGAGCTCTACATCCAGCTCCACTAATATCAAACACCTCATTTTTCAGCAGAAAATTTAATTTAATTCTTTTTAGAAGGCATTGTTCAGTTTACTTTAACCAAGTGGCAGAATAGATGACCAGTCCCTCACAATTCAGAATAATGAAGACAGGGATATTTGCATATTCTTTTAAAGCACAGCTGAGAGTGGACTTTTCAAGATAGCACTTTTAATATAAATTAGAATAATTTGTGAGCCAGTACATAAGCCTAAAAAATCCTACTAGACAGTGACATAAAGAAATGCATAAAGGCAGCCTTTTTGAATATATAGTATTTGATTTTGTGGTTTGTAAAACTTTGGAACGTTGTTTTTGAACAGTGAATAGTGCCAATTTATCAATTAATTATTTCTGTGCCTACAAACATGTGGCACTTCTGCAACATCTATTTTTGTGCTGATAGAAATAAAGTATCTATATACCTTTAAAATCAGTCTTTGATCTTCCACTGCCTGCAAGCTTATTTTATTTTGATACCTTTCTTCTCTTGCACTTTGGTGTTTAAGAGATTTCTGGGCTGTTAACATTGCTGCTGTTGCCACCACCAGCTGCTGACAATGACTGATAAGAGGATGTCCCTCCAGTCAATGCTTGCTTTATGCAGAGTGGTGTATGGGGGGAGGGAGCAGAAATCAGAGCACATGCACACTGTGCACACGATGAAGTGGTCTCCAGCAAGAAGGTGTTCTCCAGCCACAAAGCCTGACAAAGAATGTGAAGATAAGACGAAGATGTAGTGGGATTTTCTTATTAACAAAATGCAAGATGTTATCTCAATATAACTTTGAAGAGAACATAAATATATTGCTGAAGACTACAGCTTTCAAACAAAAAACCCCTAGGACTTGTCCTGTCTTTGACTGTCAAACTGTCTACAGAAAAAAAATCAAGATCACGTATGTTACATGTTCAGTCAGTGTATTCATTTGAGAAAATATATTATACTGATACAGCAAAGTGCCTTATTTTATCTGTGGTGAGAGTTACAGAGTGGTCTGACTATTATGGAACATCTGATACAGGAAGGTGCATTCTTCCTAATCACAGTGCTTTTTCAGATGGTTAATGGACAAAGGTATCTGAAGAGCCTAAGAAGCTTGGGCACTATAAGTTAGGTAAACTATAATTAGCAGTCTCTGTGTAAGACTACTGTTAATTTTGAAGTTGTCTTAAAAGTTTATATCAAAGCACACATCTGAAACAAGTGGTGACCTTGTGTAGTTGTCAGCATGTCCACAGGTTACAGAAGAAATAAAATGAGGATAATACATCCTTTATCTATAATTGTTTTGGGGAAAGGATGAGTAAAAGAATCTGAATTCTTGGCTTTGTGTGGGAATGGGCATGGGCAGACAAAGTTCAAGAAAGAGAGTATTAACCAGGACTAAAGTATTAGATTTCAGGTCCATTGATTTGGTCCATAACCTTTGTAGGAGATTGAGGTGCTTGAGATAAAGCTCCCTCTCTTTGCTTGGTGTTATTTAATAGAAGCCTTAACAATAATCAGATAGTACTGGAAGATCTATTTTGATAATGTCATTTGGGTAGACAACAGAGTATTGAGCAGAGGGCACTCAGCCAGAAGGCAAAGTGCTTATTTCCTATGGATAACCTAAACTGAAGGAATTGCTCTTTGCCACTTCTGGGTTGAACACAGTCTGTTCTTCCAGCTGGAGATAGATTTTTTTGCCTCAAAAATATCCTCAAAGCACTAGATGAAGAGGTAGATTCTTTCACTGGCATAGCACTGCAGTAGCCAGGGTAGTCACATTTTCTGGCTAGGTAGCAGGACATCTGTGTCAGCTCAGGATCTCATACTTACTGTAAAAATATCCCAAGAATTTGTTGGCTCTTGCTATATGAACTATTTACTCTTGAGAGAAGATTGGAAGTCAGGCAACCACAAGATATTTACCATACCAGAAGTTAATAATTATTTCAAGTAACTGAGGTGGGATTTCCCACTCTTGGTTGGGCAATAGACATTTTTTGATAACGTCTTTTAAGGAAAATAATTGATTCAAGTTAATTAATTTCAGCAGTTGAGATGGAGAAGACTGGTAGATGGAGTGGCAGGGAGCAGTTTTAAGAAAAGTGACTTGCCTTGTGGAAGCATGACCAGGTACACAGGAAAAGCAACATTCAGTCTGAGTTTTCAGAGGGCAAGATAATGTTACAAGGGGACAAAGAGTATCAAATGTTATCCCCGTACCGTAGATTAGAAATGGTGAGAGCTCACACACTTGTGATCGTAACTGAAGACATGGTTAGGCAGTAGTTTCCTTTAGCTAATATGCTATGCGCCTCTTCCATGTAGGGATGTGCTGTGAGCCTCTTGCATGTAGGGGTGCTTTGGGAAAGGGTGGGCTATTTTGTTTTCCAGTGAAAGCACAATTTCTCCTGATTTTCTCCTGCTAACAAAATAGTTTAATGATATGGTGGTAATTGCTGCTAGCTTTATGTTTATAAGCGGTTTAAAAGCTGGGCAAAGTATTTGTAGGAATCTTTGTCTTATCAAGAGAAATAAAGGTCTGCTTTCTATAAAATCTAATAGACTTGACTGCGGTGGGTGGGTGGCAATAGACGTAGTGGTGTAGGTGGAAGGAATATGAACCGGTCATGACGCATGCAGCGTGGTGTTGTCAGATCAGAGACAAAAACCCCCCGTTTGTTGTTAAAACAAGGAAGCACAGCCACAGAGTGCATATCCCCCTAGTTTACATACAATAAAAAATAAAATGCAGAAAATCTGGATTCTGCTCTCAGCTCTCAGAGACTTCCTGAAATAACTCGGGGAATGCTTTGTTCTCAAGTATGTAGAAATAGATATCTGGGACAGGAAAGTGTCGTGAACTTCTTATCAGATAGAGAGAGTGACCGAGGGAAGAACAAATAGGAAACTTCTGGCAGATCCTTCAACTTGTTACAAGGACCAATGGCATAAATAATATTTCTGTAAGCAGGTGCTGAGATAATTGCCAAACCAAAACAGAACGGGACTAAAGTGGAAGGGCGGTAGCCTTCTGAGCAAACATACACACACAGATACACATGAGGACTTCCTAGCAGGTGATGGGACAGAAAGGCATAAGGCTAGTGCATGTTGAAGACACAGGGGTCTGAATGAACATGATGTCTTGAAAACATAAGAGGTTCAGCACTGAGAAATGAGGAAATTGCTACAGTAATGACCAAAGCCTCTCAAAGGATGTTGGCACCTCTGACATCTCCTGGGTACCTAATATTCCTAAAACTGCTGCGTTCACCTGGGGCTGCCCTTGTAGAGCCCCTGCATTTGTTTCTGCAGAGGGAGCTCCTGCATGCTTCCCAGGGGCTCTCCTGCCAAACCTTACCATGGGCTGGTGGTGGGTTTTCTGTGCAGCAGATAGTGGTGTGCTCTGCACTGAGGAAGACAAGGGTGTCCCTGCTGCTGTGAACTGTGTGCAGTACTGGGAGCTGCGATCATTCATCTCAGATATATCTGGCCAGTGTTGGCTCATGTTTCCTATTAATGCAAAATAGTAAAAATATTATTATTATGAAACTCAGGCTCAATGACAGCCTGAAATAATGAGGAAAAATTCTTGGCTGCCTAACAAAGTCCTTTTCTGAATAGCATAAAAGTATTTTTATTTTAGTTACTCTTTTATTTTGAACACAAAATGTGCCCTGGAAGTAAAGGGAATGTATTGTTTTGTAGTGACTCAATATCACATTAACTCAGGAATTCTTTTTAATTTCTAGAAGAAAAATCTCAGTTCTGGATTTGAGAAAAACAAACCAAGAGCAACAGCAGCAACAACAACAACAACAACAACAACAAAACCATCCTGAAATACCACACTGTCACCTTCTGGATTTCTGTGGTGTTATTGTTGAGTACTCAGCACCTTGAGTTTAATTGACAATCATCAGCAATCTCCCATCCTTTTCCTCAGCTATATGTGCTCAGTGTGACTCGCAGAGAAAAGTTTCAACCTTTTTTTTCCCTTCTTTTTTCCCTCCCCATTAAGCAGTGCTGAAAGTCTAACCCAGAATCACAGGTGTTGGGTGAGTGTTGCTGTGGCTGGAGGGGGAGCAGGGATTGCTGGTGGAGAGGTTCCACAGAAAGCCCTGTTTGTATGCCCCCTTTGAAGGTGATCTTGGCTAGGGCCACATTAAATGCAGAGGGCATCTGGATTATTGTCAGCTCAGACATGGTGGTATGAACCTGAAATAACTCTGTTGACTTCAATCCCATTTTGGCCATGCTGCTCTGCAGAAAGGTACAAGGTGCAGGGTGAGACTGATTGCAGAAGGGCAGTGGGGTGTCAGCAAGCCTGTTTATCAAAGGTTATGGCTGGTGTACTTAACTGTTCAGTGCATTTGGTCTTCCCTGTGAATGCTTGCCTGAATTAACTGTGCAGAGCTAAGCCCAGGGTGCTGCCTCACATGTTGGTGCCTTAACCAAGTCTTCTTCTGCAAGGAGGTGATAGTCTGTCTTGACAAAAGGTAATGTTTTGCTTAACAACTTAAAAAAAAAAAAAAAAGAAAGAAAGAAAAAAGAGAAAGAAAGAGAAAAAAAGAGGCCCAGCTGGGTTCTGCTTTACTTCAAACACTTGTAATAGTATTTTATCAGAAGCTCTGTCTGAAGATCCATCCTCTTCACAGTTGCAGCTGAAAGTAAGTACCTGCTTCATGACCCTCAGTGAAGGAGACCTGAGAATGAGGTTCATGCTCAAAATGAGATGGAAGTCAACATGCCAAAACACTGACCTGATCTGTATGAATGGGGAGGGTGCATAATCATCAGTACCCAGTTCTCCCATGTACTGAACTCAGCCATATTAATGAACTGACCTGCTCCCTGTTGGGAAGGGGGGAAACGGAGTCAAACAAAACAATGTGGAGCAGAGAAAAGTGGCAAACATCCCTTTCTGTGGCAGGTCCCCCAACATCCCTTCCAGTTAGCAGGGTCTCCAACCTTCAGCCACAGAGTTACAAGTCTCAGGCTGCCTCTGTCCAGTTGTCCCCATGTGAGATAAGTGCCTGATCCTGTAGTCCAGCTACCCCACTCTTCATTGGTCTTCTCTGTGGGACCCAGGATACATTTACCTTCTCAAGGCCCAGTTTCACCAAGAACGGAAAGCTGTGGATGTTATTGAATGAGCTTAAATCAAATCTTTCAGATAATTAATAGAATCAATAAAAATAAACATTACTATTCAGTGGATTTCTGCGTTACTCCTGCTTGCTCTTGGACACTGCAGTTTGGTGCAGAATTCAGAGCAGCGCTGAGGCAGAAGTCAGGGAATAGTGATGTGAAATGAAGCCAAAGCACAATACAGTCCTGATAAATGTAATGGGCTAAATTCATACATTTTGTTCCCTATCTTATGCCTGCAAGTCATGCATTAGTGATTCAGGTACCCAGCCTTCCTTCTGATCTGTCTCCATGTGCTAGGTGTGGCTGGAGGACGGTTCCCATGCACCGGCTCAGAAAAAGGGTGAGAAGTCTTAGACCAATCCAAACTCAACGACTAAAATAAACTGAGATTATGTTCTCTCTCACTCATACTTTTTGCAATGAAAATAAAAAAGGACAAATTGCAAACATGTTTTACGGGTACTGTTGTTTACCTGCAGCAGTGAAACCTTTATGTTCACAGAAATCTATCCTCATGGCACAGAGCTGACCACTTGATGCTGTGCAGACCTGCATGAAGCTTTAAGTCAAGAGATGGTTTTCCTAAGCAGAAGGAGGAAATTAATTCATACTGTCAGTGTTAAAACTCAACCCTGTTCACCAGTGTACTCGAGTAATTAATTGAGAATCTTACCATCACAAAAATAATTAATGTAAACTTTGTCAGTGTGTTTACTTTGAGAGGATTTTGTGCATAAAATCTCCAAACAAGACGTAGAAAAATGGGAAGTTCATCTCTGGAATGGATTGGGGAGCACAGGGGGAAACATAACAACTTGAAAAAATGAAAATAAGAGAATGAAATTTGCTCCTCATAATTTATTTTAAATTAAAGTGTAAAAGCTTGGGACTTGCACTCTCAAACAAATTTGCCACAGGACCTGATTAGCATCTTCTGAGGAAAAAAAAAAAATCAGTTTCTCAGATAATACAGTCAACACATTATAATTAATGCATTTAAATATGTGCCTTCCTTAAGGGCAGATACTATGTTAGCAATTAGGGTTTTAGCAATTTTTGCAAAGGAAGCTGCATCTCATTATATAGTCTTTTAGACCAACGTTATTCTTTCATAAAGAAACCAGTTACCTTGTTTATAGATTCTTGAGAGCGCAGAGCTGGAAGCATTAAGTATTTATGCAAACGCTTGAAAGTACACCACTGGAAATTCAAGCTCTTTCTTTTCCTTCTTGTTTTATTTCCATTTTTAGAAAACTGTTTTTGTTACATAGAGAATGTTGTATACATCTGTGAAAAAACAAGCCAACTTTTCATTTACAGAAGCTATACACTGAGTCAAATCTTGTACTTCTCTCTGGCTTTTTACTCAAGCGTTAGTCCTGACTTAGAATCTTCCCCTCTCAGGTTTCATAATAAGTAAATTTCAATAATTAAAATAAGAAATCAAATCTCTGGTATACAATAAATTAACTTCTTTAATATTAAGTATGAGAAAGAGTGTCTCATGTTACCATGTTAAATTTGTATTTATTGTCTCCTGGCAGTTCACAAACAAAACAGAAGAAGTTTAACTCTGTTCTCAATTAATTTAATATGGTTTTTCAGTTACCTTCAGCAGAAGCAGACTGAACAAAAGGGATACGCTTTTACCTGTCTCTCAGTGCCCAGTCTCTGAATTACATTAGATACATTGCTGACAACTTAGAATTACATCTGAAATGCTGCAAGTAGAAAATGCAAGGGCGGTGAAAGCTGCTTATACAGAACAGACACTTCTCTGCAAATTTACACCAGAGTGAGTTTTATACACTCACAGTCTTTGGAGCAAGTCCATGAAACCGTCATGCCTTTGAGTGACAGCTGGTACATGTACCCTTCTTTACCCTGTGCTTACCATGGTCATTACCATGGGTTCGTTGCCCATCCGTCCTTACCTGCCTGACAATACCATGGGCAGATACTGAAAAATCAGAAGTGTCACTGGCTGCCCACAGGTAGGGACAAGCAGGACATCCCCTCGGCACAAGGTTAGGGCACAACTCTGCAACCGCCTGAGATCTCTCCAACTGTTGTGACAGGTCCTGGCTGAGGAGCTTATGTGTGTGGCATGCATGAGACAGCATTGGGTGTCTTCTGTGTAAAATGAAACCAATATTTTTTCTGACTTAGTGTACTACAACTTGGTCATTTAATGCATTTTAATTAATTTAAATGAACACTGACCTTGGTCTCCATTTCCAGAGACCTCTGTGAGCCATAAGATGCACACTGGGGCATTTAGGGTTTCTCAGGAAGGAACTGGGGGGTCCTTTCCTCCTCCAGGCTATTTTGAAATTTTCCTCATTACAGGTACAACTGCAGAGACTGAAAATTCCCATGTCCCTATTCACACTTGCACCATGGTGTTGCCTTGTAGGCATTAAAAAAAATAAATCACTTTGGGAGCCAGAGGTTCCAGTTCCTCTCACTTAACTTTAAATGTACATAAAGCAGTCATTTGAGTCACAGTGTGATCACTTCATAATCAATGGAAAGAAAGAGGAGGTCCAGGAGTGTGATGTATTCCATCCTCATGTAGAAGTCAAAAAATGGGCAGATGAGACACACCCTAAAGGACCTATTTTCTTCCATCAACTACAAAGATTTGGCTGAGGTGTGGATATCTCTGCTTTAAATGTCTGAAGTTAAAAGAGGTGAATGCCATCCCAAGCAACTTCAGTAGGCATTGGATCAGGTCTGCTGTGTGCAGCAAGAGTGTGCATCTGAACCAGTATCGTTGGTTCAGATTTGCTCTTTTAATACCACTGTGTAGCTTCAGTGCTTAGCAGCCTTTTGGAATGAGGGCAATAGAACTGTGACTGCTTCATTGATGAAACTGCAGAGCAGACTTGGCTTAACCTAAAGGTCAGAAGGACAGAATGTAATTCACTGTTTTCTGCTTCACAGTCTGCAGGTTAAAAGGTTTCAGGGAGGGCAGAATCATAATTTGTGATGTACAATGACCTCCATGAATAATATAGAGTCCAAATAAAAATTTTTTATAACCACCCACAGATTAAAAAGTATTTTACTCAGATTATTTGTTAAATCCTCATGTTAAGATCAAAGTCCTGTTACTTAGCTCTTGGACTATTTGAGAGCAAGCACAAATTAGAAACATTTAAACATTGGTAAATTTGCTTATGGGCAGAAGAGATAATGTTTGCAGGATCAGGTTTTTAATTTGGAAAAATAATACTATTCCCAAGGAAAAAATAAAGCATGTCTACTGATAATATTCTGTTCACCCATTCACTGTAATGTAAATTCCATTTTACTTTCTCAACAACTGCACAGAACACAATGGTTTTCCAAGGTAGCCATCATAGATCAGAACTTCCCTAGATAAACACATAAATGAGAGTTTATCTTAGTTACAATATAGCAATTTTCATCCTATATATAATAGCATTTTCTTGCATTCTGTGTCTGTAATTGCCTCTTCTCTTTTATAGTATGTAATAAATGTCTTTTTATAGGCAGGTACTTTCATTTAAGTGAATTGAAGTTTTATCATTATATTGCAAGTGTTCATTAGACTTTACTTTCCTACAGGTGAGAATCATTTCTGGCCTTCCCCAAGAGAGGCCGAAAGCTGATGCCTATTGATTTAGGTGTTTCCCTGCATTTAGCCCTGCTTGTGTATATCCAAATACTTTTAACCAGCCTCCTCCTTTGCACACACAAGCAGGGGTCCTTCACTCCTGGCAGGTGAGGCAGGCCTGGGTCCTCCTCTGTTGTGCAGTAGCATCATGTACCAGACTTCAAATATGATTATTTTAAATATACTGCTAATAAAATAGCAGAGTTTATTGTTGGTGGACTAAATTCCCCTGCCAGCCTGGAAGTCTATTTAAGCTCTAAATGTGATCTGGATAGCACAGCAGTATGACTGTATATACACAGACATATGTTCCTACAGTGTTTCTGAGGGTATGGAAAAGTTTATCTCAAAGATGAAGTTGGTTGGGAGATATACGTGTGTGTGTGTGTGTATTAAATCTGTTATAGTCTCCCATGCAGATGTATTTATTGGAAGTTGTATATCCCACTTTTACAGTTCCCATACTCTTTTCCATTATCCCACTCCATCCCAAAGGAAGAGGGGAGAAATATTCTGCATCTATGACTTCCTTGCTACCCGAAGCAAAGCTGTTTTATAGCATCTGTTGCAGCTGAGGAGATGAGGATTTATGGGCTGGGTGAGGAGGAAAGGGGATTCAAAAGGGCTGCAGCTCACCCACCAGCCCTTTGGCAGTGCATGCCGCAGCCATGTGCCGTGGTTGTGTTTGCACATACTGCCTGTTCATGTTATGGTTGTGTCTTCCCACAAATGATGGCTCTGTTATAAAATAGTTAGCATAATCTTAGATATCAAGACTCCTAGGGAGTCTAGTGAATGTCCAGTAGCCTTTATGTAGCTCTGGTTTCCAGGACTTCGTTTACATTTGTTAATGCTCCACAAGATATTGAAGGCTGTTTTTCTGTGATCATCCTTTGAATATTCAATAGGAATGAAGGAGTAGGTACATTTTTCAGTGGTCTTCACAGATTTCAGGAACACGGAGTCTGTTCCTGAAATTCAGGAGCAGTTGTTCAGTTATAAACAGAGAGCTTATTACCTCAGCATAGAAAAATGGATAAAACCTGTGGGGAAATTATAGACTGATACAGAAGTTCTGATAATTGTCTCTTGTTATATCAGAAAAACAAGGTACGAACCCGACATTTCTGTTCAATACTGTATTTATGAGGGATAAGGATATGTTTTGTCTAATGTTGTTCTGTTCCAGTCTTGCTCAAATGTTCCTTTACCTGTAAATAGAGAAATGTGAAACCAGGGGGTGACCATAACACTCCCTTCTGGCCTTGGAAATCTATGAAACTGCTTAACTGTGGTGACAGACCAACAGGGATACCTGCTTCTCTCTCTTGGGAGTCTTGATACTGTACTGCGCTGGGCAGTGAGTACCACAGCACTATCTATAGTGAAGAAATCCCACCGTGTTGTAGCAACCTGCACTATCACAGGCACACAGACACATGAAAGCACTAACAAAACATCCACAGGCAGTCCTCGATGGGAGCACTCTTGTAGAAGAGGATGTAATTTGTGTTTGCATTGGAAGGGAAAAGATCTTGATTACTTAAGAGCTTCCTTTAATCAAATCCAACTTAAATCTACATAGTCTACTGCATCTATCTGTCTTTTCCTTCTGCAGGGTGGGAGTTAAAAAGGCAGATCTATTTGAAGGATTACTTATGAAGTTGGATAAAGATACTATTTATGTGTTTGAGGGAGATGCACCATTCTTTTTTAAAACTGCAGTATCGGCCAAAAAAAGAGATGTTTTTTAAAATGTAGGAAGGCATTGGGATGTTGCCAGCCTTTGAGATGAGCTGTGCACCCTGTGGGAGTTTCTCTTGGAAGATCCCTTCTGGAATTTATACTTTCATTCAAAGCTTAGTAATCACCTAAATACAGAGCTGAGGACCTCTGTATTTGGACAAAATACTGGTTGGTTCCTTCTCCTGTTCTTGATCTCGCATGAATTACCGGTGATTTTCCAAGAACTATTGATTTTTTGTATTTGTTAGCCAAACAATTATAAACAAGCTTCTCTGGTTTGTAGAGATTTCATAAATCTGCATGCATGTCTGAAATTCTGTAGTTTCTTTTAACCGGATTTGTGATCTAAATTGTAGGGTGCAAGTTCCTTTTCCTAATCAGGTGTCCCGATTCAATGAACAGAAGAGCTGATTAAGCAAATAATTGCAGGTTATTCAAGCAGAGTGAAAACTGTTTGAGATATTCAGCAAAAGAGACAGCTTGTCTAGGGAACTACAGGTTATAGATTTCCTTTATAAATCTCTCCTGTGGAAATATTTTTCATAATACTTGCAGGATTCAATTGTAAGTGCCTGAGCCTGACCCTTGCACTATCCCATTGACCCCGACAGTTACTTCCCAGTGGAGGTCTCATTGCCTGGACTGGGTGGGATGCTGCCTACCGCTCTCAGCAGGGTGCATGGAGCTGGTGCAGCAGCAGTGGTGCCTGGGCTGGAGGACGGGACAGTGAATCCCTGTCCCTGCCTGCAGGCGTCAAGGAAAAAGTCCCCGAGCCACACACAGACACTGTGCAGGGAGCCTGAGCTACCCTCCCTGCTGTTCCCAAGGACCCAAAGCAGGTCTGTACGTGGGGTCCTGTGCAGGGCAGGTAGCATGGCCCGCCTGGTCCAGACTCGCTGCCTTTGACCTCAGGATTGACCCTAATTGTTTGTGTAGAAGAGCCCTTTTTGGGGTGTGGGGGTGTGTGTGTGTGTGTGAAATGACTGAAACTCGTGAGCCATTTAGGTATTTGATGAATATTTTAGCCTATCCACTTAAAAATACCTGCACTTTTCTTGAGAGAGAGAAAATTCACAGTCTTAGTGCCTACTTTCAGGAGTTTAGACCTTGTTTTCTTTTATCACTATCACAGTAAATAAAAATAATTTACTATGGTTATATTAGTGGATTTTCTGCTCTGACATTTATTTAGCTTGTTCCGTGTTAATATGCCAGGACTTTGGCCACTGGAAATAGGAAGCTGCTGTTTATTCCCCATACAACCAAACACATCTGCCACATATGTGAATCTAAAAAGCCAGGTGACTATTTTATGTCACATCATTATCTAAGCCTTTCACTTTATTGTGAACTTTATAAAGGGTTCGTCCAGACACTGTTGTGCCTTTTCCATTGATTTCATTGTAATAGAAGCAATGGGCCGTGGGTGAGCCGGCAAGAGTTTTGGCAGTGTTGTTTGCTCAGGGCGGCATTGGAAATGTGTTTAAAATAATGTTAAGTGGTTTCTTTATGACTAATTCAACAGACAAAACTGAGAATGATTCAGATAATTGTGGAAAGTATGTTGTACTAAGAAATAAAATGTTTTCAAACCCTTTGAAAATGCTGGGCTGCATGTGGAGCTCTGCCAGCTGCCAGGTGAGAGTGGTGAGAGGGGAGCTCATCCAGGAGAGATGTGGCTGGGTCTCGCGTTTTTCTAGCAGCCAGCACTTAGCCCTGCTTTTGCAAATCCTGTAAATGAACACAGGCGCAAACTGTTGCACCAAATAATTTTATTAAATTTTTTTACTGGGAATTGTTTACTGGGATCATTAGCTACTACTGTAAGGTAAAGAAAAAAAAGGCAGCCTGTTTGCAATTTGTCTTGTGTCTCTTCAGAAAATGAACAAAACCAGTGACCCTTACACTGACCGTTTCCTTAGCCTCATCAATCACGACTGGAAACCAAAATGTCACAACTAGCTGTTAATAGCGCCAGAGATTCATCACCTTCTTTTGGCTCTGTTTATCGTTCGGTCTCTGCAGTCTCTGGGAGGCATTCGTGGGCAGGACCGAAGCTGTCAGGAGTAGGATTGCATACCTGCCCAGTTTATGACCGGGCTATTGCAAACTGTGGGGCAGACTACAGCAGTATCTATTTTGTATGGCTTGCTGCCATGTTAAACGTAATCACATCTGGGATCGCGCAACCCTGTGAGCTCCGGAAGCCCTTACCTATAGCTTGTCTGTGGTTATTTAACATCTCTGTACATGTGCCAATGAAATCTTCGGGGTGGGACTCTGGGCTCTTTATCAAGAGCACACAAGAGACCATGCTATTTGGTAAGTATATACAGCCATGACCACCAAGAGACACAATGAAATATGAAAGCACAGGAGAGAGAGCAAAAAGAGTAGACGTGCAGGCAGGTTTACTGCCAGATTTGGGTGACTTATGGCTCTCCTGGTGTCTGTGAGCTTCTGGTAAAGGTCAGAAGGTTCCTTCTGTTTAGAAACTTGGACCCAGCACTCAGGAAAGAGCTTCATATAAAGACTGCTGTACAGACAGCAAGGAAAGTATAGTATTTTAGTGAGCAGATGGGATGTGGGAGATAGTGAGGATGATCCTGGTTACTAACAGTAAAAATTTTCCATGGTGTGAAAGGGGGCCAGCAACTTTTGTGTGTGTCTTCAAGGCATGGACCGAGCGACGTAACTGGTAGAGTACTTAAGGCGAGAAAAAAACAAACAGATGCTTTTGAAAGGCAATGTATATATTGAAATGGGGGAAATCCTCCTCAGATAACAGGGAAAATATAAAAGTGGTTGAAGAAATGCAAGTATTAAACTATAGCTTTGGCACAGACTTTTTCAGCTGTGTGTTTTCATTTTTGTTAGTATAGTGGCACCAGAAACTAACTTGAAGGAATTCAGATAAGAGTGAAAACGTAGCAGTAATTTTGATTATTTTAGCAACAGATACAAAATCTTCATGCAAGATAATCTCTATTGTATGACTCAATGTGCTGTGCTGAAAATAAATCTGGTTCGTGGGAAATTCTTCTTGAACTTAGCAAATATTTCAGGTGATGTGAGATTGGCTGCATTTCTTGCAGCAGGCAGAGCTCAGTTAACTGGGAAGAGAATTTGAGTAAGTTTTGATACTTGGCTTGGATACGATCTATACTTTATGAAAACACACCTGTATAAACTTTATACAGTTGCTAGTACTATGAGATCTTGGGTTTTATATATCACCAACATAAAAAAAGAAATTCAAAAAGCGCAAGATTTTGGGAGGTTTTTCATCACTACTTGCTGCAAATGATCATGGCTTTGCTTTGCCTGCTTTTCTACTTGTATTCAGATGTTTCAAATACTCTCATAAAGAAAAAAAAAAGTCCTAGACAATCTCTTTGTAATTTTTCTCTAAACACTAGGCACAGTTATTTCATTATTTCACTGCCATTCAAGTTCTAGTCGTTTTTGTGAAGAAGTGGGATTTCAGGAAGGAGGAAAAGGAACTGGTTGAATGTTCCATCAGCTCTTCACTGGCTTACAAAGGGACACTGACATGGGATAGAAAGAGAGCATACAGCATAATATTTTAATGGTAACAGGAAAAGTAGTAGTAATAATAGTAATAGCATTGCCACCCAAAAGTCCCAGCTGAGGTCCTGCCCTCGTGGCATTTGTTGTTGTACAAAATAGCAGAGCAACTGTATGCTGCTTAGCTCAGTGAGCAAAAGGTGAGTGGCTATGATGAAGAGGTACAGCACATAATATGATTATCTGCAAAGAATATGGCATAAAAGAGCCTTGGTTATAATTTTGTGTTTTAACTGTATGCCTACAGACATAGATTTTATCTCCCAGCTTCTTTATGTATTACTTACCTAGCACTTAAATGTTCGCCTTAATATAATAATGCATCTGAAATTTTCTGGGGCACACAATCTTCTGATCAAAAACTATTGCCTTTCATTTGGAAAAAAAAGTGTAGACAATAATTATAGAGCCTGGGCACATCATCTGAAACATACTGAAGTGTTATCTGAACTTGTATAGAAGAGTGTAACTTTCAGCATCTACTCCCTGTGGCACTATTAGCTTTAATTAACTAAAAAAGCATGATATTCTGGGGGAATTTTCATTATTTGCCTCATTTTAAGGGTAAATTTTATGCATACACAAGTAAAAGCACAATGGTAATAGCTTAAGTGAATGAAAGAAACAACAAAAGAGGAGGAAATTAAATTACACTTTCTATATATTAAATCAAGAAAAGGAAAGGTCATAATTTAGCTCAGTTAAATCAAAGACATTTCTTCATAAAGTAACGTACTTCATAAAAGTAATTCATTTATGTAATATAAAAATACAAAATAAGCACTACATTCATTTGTAAAAACATGATCCTAAGCATTTAATGAATGGAAACCCTTAATAAAACCATCAGAACTCTCCTTTTTAAAACCTCTTTACGGTTTGTTAATGGGATTTGTTAAAAATAAAAAAATATGTGGAACAAAACTCTACTGATATTAAAAAACATCCAAACAGTTAAGCATATACTTACGTTTCAGCACACAGGACAACCATTCATATTTGGCAAAGCATTAAAAAATGTGTTTACTTTCACATATGTGATATATCAGCTATAACTGTCATAAGGGGATATATTTCAATCTTAAATTTAAAAAACGCATAGGAAATTAATCTTGTGCTCAATGTTTTGCGGAAGTAAGGCCAGTTCACAAGAGAAGCTTTGTCTGCTGCAGTATTAAAATGCTGTTGTTGGATACAAGGAGAAAGAAAAGATATTGGAAAAAAAAACCCTCGCTGAGAGCTTTTGGAAAGCTTTTGAATGGGTGGAGTGGCATAGCCACTTGCTGTTTAGATGATATAAACTTGGACCAGGGCATATATAAACTCTGAAGATCTAGAGATTCAAGGTATGGTGAGATATTTCAGAAGGATTTCCTTTGCACAAAAGCCAAGAATGTTAACACTCAAATTTATTATTTGCTATCCTAAACGAAACCTCCACATAAGTGGTTAAGTAAAATGAAAACACTGCGGCTGAAAAATAAATGTCAGAGGACATAAAATACCTGAATATGCAGATACATAATTGTATTTCCAGTAAATCCAATTATCTTCCCAAATTTAATACATTTATGCAGACTGTTTGGATAGTTCTGTAGATTTAAAATGTAACAGAGTAAGCCTCAAGTGCCAGGAATTTCTATTTCACAGCCTCTTAAAAATTGTCTAGAAATATAATTTCATTTAAACAGACAAACTTTCTAAAAATCACTCTACAGTGACTACAGTTATGTAAAGCTATATATTCTTTTTACAGACTGTTCAGGGACAGAGGATCACTGAACAATTTTTGTCAAAAATAGCTATAACTCACATTTTGGAAACAACTCTTCAAACTTACCTTGCTTTTAGAAATATTTCCTATAGCATTGCATCAGTCTTTCCAAAACCACTAAAATTTTCCATATGACATGGGTTATTAAAAAAGATAATCATATGTTACCTCCACGATGCATTAGCTACTGTTACTTAACCAGCTAAATCAGGTTTAGGGAAAATGAAAAAATTCTATTTGTCTCGATCAAAATAGTAATCTGCCTAATAATAATAAATAGCATTTTTACCTGATGTCTATAAATGTGCAAATAATATTTATGGTGAATGTTATACCTGATTTATGTCACTGGTTTTAGGGAATGTGAGACAATCTCATCTCCTGGACAAAACGCCCAGCACACAGCTGGATAAACACGTAATGCAGTGGGTGAGCAACGGGCTGATGGGTCAGGCTCAAAGGGTCACAGTAAATGGGGTTACATCGGGCTGGCGGCCGCTCACTAGCGGGGTTCCATCTTAAGGCCAGTGCTCTTTAATCTCTTCATAAATGACTTGGATGCAGCCCTGGAAGGAATACTAACTAAGTTTGCTTAATTAGCAATTGGGAGGAGCTGTTGACACTCTTGAGGGCAGAGAGGCCCTGCAGAGAGATCGGGACAGACTGGAGAGCTGGGCAGTCACCAACCGTATGAAGTTTAACAAAAGCAAGTGCCAGATTTTGCACCTGGGGCACGGCAGCCCTGGCTGTACATACACACTGGGGAACGAGAGGCTGGAGAGCAGCTCTGCAGAGAGGGACCTGGGGGTTCTGGTCGATGGCAAGCTGAACATGAGCCAACAGTGTGCCCTGGCAGCCAAGAGGGCCAGCCGTGCCCTGGGGGGCATCAAGCCCTGCATCGCAGCCGGGCGAGGGAGGGGATTGTCCTGCTCTGCTCCGCGCTGGGGCGGCCTCACCTTGAGCGCTGTGTGCAGTGTTGGGCACCACAGGACATTAAGGATATAAAGCTACTACAGAGTGTCCAGAGGAGGGCCATGAATCTCGTGAAGGGTTTAGAGGAGAAACCATACAAGGAGTGACTAAAGTCACTTGATTTGTTCAGCCTAGAGAAGAGGAGGCTGAGGGAAGACCTCATTGCGGTCTGCAGCTTCCTCACAAGGGGAGGAGGAGGGGCAGGCGCTGATCTCTTCTCTGGTGACCAACGACAGGACACAAGTGAATGGCAGAAAGATGTGCCAGGGGAGGATTAGGTTGGATATTAGGAAAAGGTTCTTCACCCAGAGGGTGGTGGAGCACTGGAACAGGCTCCCCAGGGAGGCAGTTGTGGCAGCAAGCCTGATGATATTCAAGAAGCACTTGGACAATGCCTTCAGAGATATGGTGTGAATTTGGGGTTGCCCTGTGCAGGGACAGGAGTTGGACTTGATGATCCTTGTGGGACCTTTCCTACTCAGGACATTCTATGATCTAATTCTGGTTCATTGTTAGAGACTTGATCATCTGCAGTGACAATGTGCAGCCTGTCCCCTAATACACCATGTGCGTATTCAACCATTTCAGTTTCTAACATCGTTTTGAGTCTGACTTGGTAGCCTAGCATGAAAATTTTCATCTTCATCATTATTACTTTTTTAGGCACATGGGAGATGACAGAAGGCTGCAAGATGGAGAATCTTATCGCATTTAGGGCTCCTGTCTTGGGTGAGAGTGCCAGTATGCAATCTCTCCCCTTGCATGCTGCAGCACCTTTGGCTCACGGGGCTTTGAGCTCCTTTGGTATGCATGCCTCAGCAACACACGGATACTTAATGTACATTTAGGGAGGTACACAGAGTGGATTTTCTACTTGTTTTCTGATGAACTGTGAGAGTAACTGAAAGGCTGACAAAGCTGGTGTCTGATACCATGTGAACTGGCTGCATAAGGCTTACTGCAATGCCAGACTCCTATGATTTCTCACAGAAAGTGTTATGCTCCAGGCGCATACATTTCTTTCTCAGTGGACACGGCACTCCCTTCCTGTGTATGAAAAAGGCTTCCAAAAGACAATTAACAGATTCTTTCCTGTGCTGTGGTGTTCCCGAGAACATTACCAGCTATTCCTCTGCTGGGAAGTGGAGTCCTGCAGGAAGGTAAAGGCAGGACTTTTCCATGCCCAGCACCACACCACAGAGTTGTTTGCTGCGGAGTGAAAATTTCAACCCACTTCATTCAAAGAACTTCCAAGCACAGATAAGTGCATTATTTAACTGAATTTGCCCCATTTTAATTTCATGTATCTATTCACAGCCACAGATTAATATGTCCTTTTCGAGATTTGCATGCAAATAGTTTTGTGCAAAGGTTGTGAGTAGCCACCTGCTATTTAGACTGTTGCCTTTCAGCATAACATCCACATAAGTGTGCAAACCTGACCCGAAGAGTTGAAATTAAATAACATCACCAGTGGCCAAAGATGTGTGCCAGTGTTACAGAGAAGGCACAGACCATAAGGATCAGATGATGTCTTCACAGGTCACAGTGCAGGAAGAAGTCACGGGGCCTGTCCTGATGTTGATATATAGAAGGGTGGAAGGAAGCACCCAGATTCCAGTTTCTAAATAGCATTGTTGAAAGTCACACTTTGTACTTGCCTCAGTCAGACAAACTCAAGGTAAGCCAAGTGTGAAGTTTATCCTAGATGACTTCTAGATCTGCTCACGTTGGCCTCTCCTGAGGGAATTGGTGGGTGTTGGCAGGACTGAAACGTCATCCCTTCTTTATCTGAAACATTAGAAAATACATCCTGTTCCTGTTGCCTTGGCAGCAGATGCTGGGTGTGTGTCTTCACCCAGCATATCTCATCTTTTTTGTGTCTAGCATGCAAATAGGTCAGGCGAAGGGAGGGCCATGGCTCAGGGCAGTCCTGAAACAGTTATTGACTAGGATGGGGTGAATAAAGTGGAGAAAGATTAAAGCCTCCAGAAGACACATTCTAAAATTGAGATCTACTCTTCTGCAGAACACTTTCTGTAGCAAACTGCAAAAGCTTAAATGCTTTAGTCATTTAAAACTAAATTTAACAACAAATTGTGTGCACACTTTTCGGATTAATTTTAAACTGTCGCAGATATGAGCAACATGACCTAGCTGGTATTTGCCCTGTGTGGCTGTTACACTCTTTGGGATGTTGTAGATAGTTACAATCTATACTGTAATATTTGAAACGAAATTCTACCATGCTTACCTCTATTTGGTACTCACCTGCAGTGAATAAACATAGAATAATTAGTTTCCAGTGAACAGTACCGCTCATCAAAAGCATTTAAAAAAACAGCAGAATAGGAAGAAAAATATTATAGTTTTTTAAATGCCACTTCTTTGTATAAGGAACAGTATTTGTACAGACGGAAGTGGCATAAAACGATATGGAATTCCATTTAATTAGTTGAGGTTACAGTGCCATGTAATATGAAGATTTCTAAAGGGCAAAGGTTAAAAGCATTAAAGTAGAGGAAGTAATTGTAAGTCATTGATTGCATTAAAAAAAAATTATTTTATATACCAATTTACAGAAGGCATTAAGCTTCACATAGTGGGATACATAGGAAATATATGAACTTTATCTGTCTGCTAACACTGTTGAACTGGGAAAATAAAACTGTCAAAGTCACTTACAATTAAGGTAGCAGAAGAACAACTTAATCAAATACAGAGCAACATACCAGCTTAGCTGCTCAGGACAATTTAGTGTTAGATATGCACTACTGGGGCTGTTTCCATTTGTGAACATGGCTAGCGGGATACTAGACAGCTGCTGAAATTTCTATGATGAACCACAGATAATAAAAAGGTGACTGCACTAATAGGATTAAGCAATACCTTAGGTTTTAGTTTGTACTCAGAAAATAATCTCTGTTTCAGTTGAAATGGAAGTGGGTGTCATAATTAAGAAGGAAAAAAACAACAACAACCCCCCCCAGACCCCAACAGTATATGTTGTTCATGCTGCTAAAAATAGTGGGAAGAAGGACTGCCACAGTAGGCTGTAACTCTCTGTTTTTTTAATAGAGTACAACATATTTAAAAATGCAATCAACATATTTTGAAGAGAAGACAGTGTAATTCCTGCTTTGAGGCTTCAAATCATAATTTAAAAGAACTGTTGGAATTAAAATGCATTAGTCTTAAAAGTATAATCTAGTCTATCTGGAAACAGCAAGTTGATATTACATTGAGTAGATGTGACCCAAGCAAAGCCATGCAGGTGGGTTTATGTCACATCTGACCACAAACTTCTCTACCGACAGTGTACAGCCTGTTGCAGGAGACTTCTGGAGGAGCTGTGAGCCTGGGGTGCTCCCCTGCCTCACGCCCAAGTGGTGGGCTGGTGGCAGAGGTGAGCCTTCCTGGGGATGAACTCTGTGTCCTCTCCAGGGCCAAGTCTGGATGTCCCATGTCTTCAGCTGCACCGCTTTTCAATCTAGTCTTGAATCTAACTTCAGGATGAACCTTGTAGATAATCCTTGGAGTCACCCTTCTTCCTGACGAAACAGTAACATACTGGTTTAGAATAACGTGGCTGTTCTCCAAACAGTCTGATAAGGAACTAAATGGCTCTCACTTAAGCTCCTGCAGAAAGAGGGAAGACAGAGCTGACCAGGAGGACAGGCCAGAAATGAGAGGGATTGAGGGCATAGGTGTCCCAAGCCAAGGTTTAAGTAATGCCTAGCTATGCTCTGGCTCCCCTGCAAGGTGGAAATTAACCTTGGGAACCATGATTTTTGGCATCATTCTCACTAAGAAACAACTAGATCAATTTAGTTCTGTACAAACAATTTACTCCTAAGCTGGGGACCCACTTGCCAAGATTTATCCTGATGTGAATAAAAATGGCCACATTATAAAACACTCAAAAAGGCAGGTCTTAATGGGAGTGCTGAAAGACCATATGACCATTCACTGGAACTGCCCAGCTGGGTGCCACTCTCTTAAACAGTGAGAGAAAACAGACCTTTAGGGGTGTGCGTGGAAAAAAGCATCCTTATTAAAAATGTTAATTATAAAGACACATGATGTAACATAAGTGCTTTTGGAACACAGAGTCATATTTATTTTTCTTTTCAGGGATTCAGAGAAATGCACCTGAGAGATGGAATTGAATAGAGCTCTCTGGAGGTTAAAATAAACAGCACAACTATTATACTGAGACCGAGATTATACACTTGCACTGCTTATGACTTTCAAGGAAAGTAAACTGAATTGTATGTTATTGTGGAAATGTTCAGCTTCCGATAGAGGAGAGTAGTAAGATATCAGTCAGCTGCAGCTTTCAAAGTAGCACAGTTACAATTGAAATAAGGGTTGCTTTGTTTTACTTTGGTAATTAAAGTCAAGATTTATGCATTTCCTCTGTGATCAACGATGGCCACATTTTTAACATAAATGCAAATGTAAATGTTCTTTCATTTTCCCCTGAACATAATTTCTATCGGAACACAAAAATTATGAAGGGAGACTTGAAGAGAGACTTACTGTAAAATAGTATCTGAAAAATAAAGTGTTTCAATTGTATTTGGAAAATATTTGTTTCCCAAAGTATGAACTTCCACTGGAATACCACTGGTATTAATTAAATTTATACACACACACACACACACAGATATATATATATTCTCCTACAATTATTAATTACTTTGGCAATCTTATGTATAGCTTATAGTTATCTTATATGGAGCCTTAGCACCAAATGTTAAGAATGCACAAAGGTTTCATCTATAAGCCTTCTTTTCTTAGACTAATAAATTATTAAGACTGATTAATCTTTTTACATCATACTTTCTCTTCTTGGCTTCTACCCAAATGTGTATTTTTGAGGGCATGAGCAGAAATATTTTTATCTGTTTTTAATCTGGCTAAGGAGAAGATCAAATATATCATTGTCCACCTCTCAGCAGAGAAGCAAACTCCACAAATGATGACATAATTTTTATACAAAACCCCTAGTCAACCTCTTTGCAACAAGAAACTTGACATTCATATCGTATAGCCACTTTACTGTGTGTTGTCTGGAAAAAAGGAGGTAAGAGTGGCTAAAAAAGAAACTGTTTCAGCCACTGTCCATTTTGGAATGGGTTGCAAGAAAATTTCTACTGGGAGGGTACTGTAAGTTAGTGGTAGACCCCAGAGTCAAATCTGAGCATGGACAATTTAGTTTTGGGTGACTTTAACATGTAAGTTAATAAAATGGAGAAAAAAGTACTACTAACAGTGGCTTGATGTTCAAAGGTGTAATAACCAACAGCTTTTCACTAAATAATCACTGAAACAACAAGAGGCAATATTTCATTAGACTTAATTAAGTAAGCAGTGAGTGATGTTGTAGAAAAAATGACATTATAGAAACTAACCTTGGACCAAGTGAACATGAACTAATCCCATTTGAGTTAAGTGGCTAGACAAACACAAATAAGACAACTAAGACTAATAAATTGAAAAGCTTAACTTTGATAAAATAAGGCAGATAATTTTCATGAGACTGGACTGGAGAATATAAGGCTTGAATGCAGAGGAGGCTCACAAAGGTGTTTGTATTATTAGGAGTTTGCATCAGAAGTGACGTGGAAAGATTTTAAAAAAGAAGCACTGGATGTAAACAGATAAATAACTTCAATAAGGATATTGAGCCTGGGCAGGCAAACAGAGAGCCTGTAAGAAATAGAAAAATTTTGTGATGGGAGAAGAGAACTGTGTGTTATAAGTGAAAAAATGTAGTGCTGAGGTGAGAATTGCTAAGTCAAGCTGACTCATAACTCAGAACACCAAAAAAAGCATGACGTCCTTCAGCTGCATATTTTTTAAGAAAATAGTGAAAGAGAAGGTGAAGTGGATACAGATTCAGAATAGTCAGGTGTCACTTAAAACTCAAATAAATACTGTAACTCCCTTTTGGTAGAAGAAATGAGGCTGCATACAGAGGTAAAGACAAGACTGATAGCAGGAATACATCTGGGAATGGATACTGGAGGCAGAAGTAAAACTGCAAGAGGCTCCTGCAGCCAACAAGGGATAATCACTTTCCCAGGATTTTGGCAGAACATGTGCATGAACTTGCTATTCCAACTGTATATTTCTTCCGGAAAACTATCAAAATCAGTTAGTATCATAAATCTGGATATTAGCAAAGATAATACCTGTATTTAAGAAGGGGGAAAAAAAGGAAGGGTGTTGACAAACCTGTTTCTGTGTGCATAGCCGAGACCTTTTGTGGAAATGTTTACTCTTGGTGATGCCTTTCGGCTCTGCTGAGAAGAGTCAGAGGTAATTCACTTTTGCTGTCTCCCGACAGCAAGATGCATGAAGGGACACAGGTGTCCCATCTCTTCCCGACAAATAAGCACTCTAAAAGATAAAATTTTAATAGACCTTTAAAAAATGTTGAGGACTTTAGTGGCAATCAATAATAGTTTACAAAAATGTACTGTGCAGGTGACTGAAGTGAAAGACAGGATATCCACAGGGGAAGGGAAGGTTCAGCTAACTTTCTGAAAGCTGGAAGAAAATTCGCAGAAGACTCAATAAATGCAGAAAGTTATTGGTCTGGAAAACAGGCCAAGAATAAAAAAATGTATGCTTTCAGTTTCCCAAAGGAGACCAGAGAGGGTTAATCCCTTTGTGTTTATTTGACCCCTTCATTAGTATATATTCCTCAGGTAGGAATTGAATTTTACATGAATGATGAGATCATCTAAAATAGAGCTAATAGTGGTAATAAAATGTTCCCAAGAGGCCTTAAACTTCAAGTTTCAGAGGACAAGGAAATCTCTAAGAGTTGGGAGGAAGCAAAAAAAACTTCCTCTTTGCAGAAATGGATCATTTCAAGGGGCCTCTTGCACTGTTTTCTAAAGCAAACAGCCCGGCTCACCTTGAGGAGGAGACATTGGGGTGGGAGGGTTGTGGAGTGACCTGGAGTGTCCACGAGCAGACACTGGTGTGCTCCTCACTGCTGTGCCTGCTCTACACACCATCCACAGGGCCCTGTTTGTCATAGCATCAGAGCAAACCTGATAAACCAGAACAGGAGGCAAGGAAAACTTAATCACTCAACCCAAGCAATAAAGCATGGCAAATTTAGATTAGGGACTCCTCTTGTGGTTTCTGGAGTAATTCTTTTTTATTCTTAGTTTCTTAGTGTCATGTCTGCAAGAAAAGGGGCAATAATTTCTGCTTTGTCTCCCATAGTTAGATTGCAAACTTTCGGAGGCAAGGACTTCTATTTTTTGTGTAAAGAGCACCTGGAAAAAAGCACTATTTTGATCTCAGCTGGGGCCTCTTCATGTTACTGTAATACAAATAAATCCTAAATACATATTTGCCTTTAGACATCCAGGAAAAGAAGGCCTCTTTCAATAAGATACCTCCTACTGTTTATGCTAACACAGCAATGAAATTCAAAGAAATGTGTGCGTGTGCTCTTAAGGCAAATTCTTCAAAGCCTAGAGGTCCTTCGTGCTGAGCATCAATTGCTACAACACTTTCTTTTCCTCAGAGGAACTCAGAAGAATGGGGAAAAATTACAGATACCCCAAAGGAAGGTACTTAGGTAAGACCAAAGGCTGACATTTCTCTTGGCTGTGGAGAAAAGATGTAATTTTCTAAAAGATATCCCAACTATGGAGAAGCTTTAGGTCATACCAGCTGCCTTTACACTGTCCTTAGTGTAAAGTCTCCTTTTCTCATGTATTTTCCTTTTCCTGATCAATTTTTTAACTGCTTTCATCCAAACCATCACATGAACAGCTCTTCCTTTTCATGTTAAGAGTGAGAGGCAGCAGGACAAACCTGGTGAAGAACATCAGGGTGAGAACCTCAGAAGAGGCTTTTCCTGAATATTTCCCTGCCTTCAGGGTTGTTGTGGTTCTGAGGGCCACATCCTGCCACCCTCAATGCCTGAATAGCATCATTTTCTCCAGGGCACAGGCAGAGGAGCTGCAGTGCAGCAGAGAGCAGTAGGTATTTAGGAACTTGCCCATATCAGGTAAAAATGGTTCTCCTGTTATGATAAGAAGGGGAGGCTGAGGTTGAAGAGAAGCTTGACCTGTAACTTGACAATATTCAAGGGGACATGAACATTGCAACATTCACAGCCCATATGCCATTATTCACAGTATACATGCAGCCACCTTCATTTTCTGGGTTCTAATGATGCTTTTCAATACATTGTGCTTCATGGTAAAGGGATTGACACACTTTTTGAATTAAAATGGTGAATAGTTCTCTTTTTTTAAAAAAAGAATTAATTGGTAACAAATATACTTCCATTAACTCCTGCCAAATAGTTTTTTTTCTGTGGCATATTGCTGGCAATATTAGCCAATGGTTATGTTATCTTGCACTTTAAAAACACGATTTCTTTGGCTTATCTGAGTCTTTGAAAGAACAGCACATCCTTAAATGTTTAACAAACAACTTGATTAGGCAACTCTGTTTCATTCTTTTATGCTATGGAGATAATTCAAAATGATATGTATTCTTATTGTAATTATTTAACAGAAGCTGAATATTTTCATTTTTATTCTCTACTTGAAGTTTGAGATCTTGGTCATAAAAGACCCATTTTGACAGTGAAGCTGGCACAAAGAAGTTTTTGAGGGATTTTGCAGCTTTTGTTATAGAGAAAAACCTGTAGCATGACAGTAACTGAACTCGTAGAAGATGAGGAAGAAATTTGGTGAAAATTGTATGAAAACCTACTTCACAGAGTTAAAACACAGTAGCAATCTGGTTCCCTTTAGGGAAAAGATCAGGGAAAAGAGAAACATTAAACAGCTTGGTTCAGTATAAGCTTCGATGAAAGGAAATTTCTGGGCCAACCTGACATAACCAAGCCCCCGTTTCCTGTAAAACTAGGGATGATTTTAAAGAAATATTTCCCCCCAGGAAAAAAATAATCCTTGAGATTTCTTGCAAACTCTTTTATGTTGAACATGTTTCTGATTTTACCCACTTTCCCCACAGGCCATCCCCTCCCTCTCAGCATTTTTATTGAGAAGATTAAAATGTGGAGGGATAAGAGGGTAGGAAAAAAATCAATTCACTAAATACTTACAAAACCCCATGACTTTTAACAGGAAAAAGCCGTAAATAAAAGAAATTCCACTGCATGTTTCCTGCAAAATCGCCTTTCACACCTTCCTGTCAGATGAGGAGACCCACAGCCAACTGTGGTCTGATGCTTCACAGATGCCCAAACTGCAGCAAGCTACATAAACTGTGGGCAAAACTCAGAACTCAATTAAAACTGGAAGAAAACTTCCATCCTTTTGACGGGGACCTGCCTCCAGCAGGCTCACCCTCCTGCTAAGCTGGAGTTGAGCCCTAACTGGGGGCTCTCCTTTGCCCCAAAGTGCTGCAAAAGCTCCTAGCCTTTCGACTGGTGGTTAGTCTCCTGATCGAAGGGAACGTCTTCATGGACAGATATACTAATGAAACCTGCACTCCACCGAAGCACTGGGTGCCCAAGCTTTCCCACGGGACCTGTGTCAGTGTGAGGTGGATCAGGATGAGAAGGGTGTTGGATAATGCTCCTGTCGCTCAGCTGCAGATGGAGATCTAGTTGAGGCAAATCAGGTGACATGTTAATTTTCTGCATGTTTTCCTAATGCTTTCTCAGTGCTGTAAGCATTACAAATGGTGTGTCCAAAGAGCTTAATTTCACTCAGATATGTTGCTCATCAGAAGATACTTTTAGTAAGAAGCTGGTTGTCAGTTCCTGAGCATGGTTATGTAGGAGGTACCTCAGGAAGCCCACCCAGTACCATTACAGCCCCACACACTCATTAATACATATGTGCTTTCAAATGCCACACAGATTTCTTTATCAGCCCATTAAAAGCTGCCTTTTATTCTACAAATACTTGCTGAAGAGCAAAGGTTAATTGCAGTTGATTTTCAGTGTGTGTTTGAGTAGCCTAAAGAGTTGGTAGTTGGTGGGTGACGGTCATCTTCTTGGGAGAAAAGGTAGGGATGCATAAAAATATAGCTGAATTACAGCCTTTTTTCCCCCGTCACTGTTATCTGTTACTGCCAGGGTCCCTACTGGATCCTCTGGAATACTTCTGAGTTTGGAGACAGCTATTTCAGATGCCTTGGGATATCAGCTATCTTTATATGCAGTCACAGACACATACTGACTTGCTGGTAGCTGGCTACAGTTGAAGGTACATGGGAAGAGACAGCAGGCTATATTTTTTAATTTTCCAAGTTTCTTCTGGCTAAGATTAATTCACACTTTTTATCTTCCCTTCCTTCTGGCTCTGTTCAAAGTTTGCTACATCTTTAACACTCAGATTGTTCTTGTTTTATTTTTAATTTATTATTATTACAGATTCAGTTTCTAGGACTCTGGTAGTCTAGGTAAAGCTAGAGACAGCAGCTAATCCTTTGATTAATAACACCGCCATTAAATTAACCTTTGTTTTTCCAACCCAATAAATTGTCGTTAAGGTCACATCTGAACATCTCTAAGATGGGAAAAGGTCCTGCAATTTAATACAGACATCAAAACCACCAAAAGAGCATCTAGGAGATAAATAAGGGAGTCTACTCATCTACTGGAGGAATTTAATAACTCAGAAATCTACATAGCTGGCATTGGTTCTAGTTGTAATTAAGTCACATTCCAAAATTCAGCAAATAATTCAGCTTCAAGCCTCAGTTAGTGGCTGTCATCTCTGAAGCAGGCAGAGGAGTCATCACCAAGCACTCAGAGGTATAGATTCCAACATTCCTCATGAGGGAGATGGAAGAGGTCGCCCTTGGCTGCCTGCCCCACTCCTCTGCCAGTTACTGACCAAATGTGTTGGCCCATGGACCTGCCCCTCTGCTGTGGCAGTTTGCCTTTCCCTGCATCAAGTCAGACCATCATTTAAGTTTACACTGAGCTTCACAAAGTACGTGGAAGTCTGTGGACAATAGTTTTAATTATTATTTTTTAAATGGAGGGGCAAAAATTTTATGCAAGAAGTCAGAACATGGTCCTGATTTTACTGACTTGGGTAGGTACTGATTTGTTGGACTCCTCAGTGGTACAACTGTTGTGTTTGAGGTCATTCAACTGCCCAGGTGAAGGACCAGTGTGCCAAAGAATAAGCACATGAAGGGTTACAAGGATATGTTTCATGTATTTTTCAGCTACTTAATAAAATGACAAAAGGGTTTCCCTACACTCAGAAGGCAAAAAGCCTTAGAAGAAGTGACACCTCTGAGGACTAAAAGGAGTGCATGAACTTCACTGGTGCGTTAATGGAAGTGGCAGAGGTGATTCCTGTAAATGTCTCCAGTGAGGGTTGCTTTACTAAATACAGGGTAACATTGTAAGTGTAGGAATTTTATTAAAGGCAACATTGCTAGAGCAAAACCTCCAAAATTTGGGATTATATTTGTGACATGAGATTCACTTTTGTCCACTTTTGTCCAGTTCTTTTTCCATTATAGCTTTCTTACAGGCAGCTCACTGTTGTACCATACAAAAGATGACTCTAGCTTTCCCTGGTCTGAGGAGATGTTGTTATAAATAAGGGGAGCTTGAGTGCCTCCCAGGGTGGTAGGGGCTGTGTGACAGAGGTGAAATAGTGGTCTATCAAAACATACTGAAGGTGGTATCTGAGAGCAAGAATGAAATGTGTGGGTGGCAAGGTGATGTGGCAAAGCAATGTGGTGCATACATATGAAAAAAATGCCAATGGAAACGTGGACAATATGTTAAACCTGAAAAATAGTTGAGGATTCTGACAGTAGAGCAAGGTATATGTTATAAATCGTTATGGAAAGAGTAGTGCTGTGACGCGTTTACTTGGAGGCTTGTTAGGAAGCTAGCCTATTAGCCGACATGAGAGACAGCAAGCGATTTGCAGTCTCTCCTGAAATGACTTTCAGTGTGAATAAAAGAGTATGTAAGAGATCTGCCTCTCCAAAATTCCCCTTAATACAACATCAGTTCCTCTTCCTATGGATGATACATTGCTGTCTGTGATTCAGCTGTGTACTGGTTTCTGATCAGCAGCTCTTGATGGAGGTGTTCCCAGTACCTGTGTGGTTTACAGTACAGGCAGTGGCCATAAACAGCATTTGCACAGTCTCATCGTCAATCTTCTTGACTGCACCAGCTAAAAGAAATTACGAATTTCTCTCTGAGTTTCCTTCTCAGAAGAAATCTCCTCATAACATACGAGTGGATGCTACAGGGAGTATAAGAGAAGAGACACAGAGAAATGCATTCAGAAAAACATGCATTTGCCTAGTGAGAAAGAACAGAGTGTCCCAGCTTAAGCCCTGGCTTTTACCCTGTGCTGATCTCCATTTGCAGAACTGTGCAACCACATAGGAGATTTGCCCAGATACATTTTAGCCTAATAGCTGTTATTTGGGAAATGGAAGAAAAATATTTGGCTGCCAGCAGTAATTAGAAAATTATAATCAGTAATCAAATAACTACCACCCTTCTCCCCCCAAAGTTAAGTAAGCATTAATAATTAGCTGTAATACGAGGGTATAATTCATTAAAATGACAAATAATTTGTTAATGTCCGTAACACTTTGCCATAGCAATTAGTCATTCTTGTAGTTTGACTTATCTGGAATTCTTACAAGACAACCATGAAATTATAAAACATAATTATTGACAACATTGATAGCTGGCTTAAGCTTCTACATTTCTGAGGGCAGGTTTCAGAAAGATGACAATTTATTATGTACTATGTTAACAGCTTACCACCCAAGTAAAAGAAATACATGCCATTAGCAAAAATATAAATATAGATATTTTTTTTTTTCCTTTCAGGAAGAATTATGAATTGTGGTCCTTTTGGAAACAACAAAGTTTTGTTCTTTGAAAGAAAAACAAACAGACTATTTTGTCTGTACGGGATTCAGACATCAACTCAACAGTGACCAATCCACCCCCTCACATGTTGAACTGATTAATTCTTTACCAGGAGGGATCATGAGAAACCTGGATTTAAACTGCCTTTTAAAGCTTTATTTGTCTACAGAGCTTGCTGCAGTTGGTTTGGTCAGTCAGAAATCTGATATCTATTCTCTAGTAGATATTAGAGAAGAAGCTGTATGCTTTATTACAATAGGTGGTTCACTCTGATTTGCTCCTCCTGCTCTCATTTCCCGTCTTGTGCGTAGTTGTTATTCTCAGATATAAGATAGGTGGCAAAGCAGAGCAGGCTTCATGGTACAGAGTAGATGGGTGAAGGGGAATGCCTGGGATCTGAAAACCAGCCAAGCTGAATACGGGTCTGCTTCTTCAGGTGGCTCAGACCCTGTGCTCATCTCTCTGTAGGAACTGGGGGAATAAAATAAAAATATTGTATAAGTGCTTCACATAAAACTGTTGAATATATTACGAACTTACTCCTTGGGCCAAGTAATTAGGACTTTCATGTGTATCATCTTTATTTGTAGATATTTGTCACATAATTCTCACACTGTGGCTAGTTTCTTCTGGGGAAGACTGCACAAGAGCCTAAGCAAACCATGAATTCAAGTCCATTTTTTTATATTTGACTTGTAAGAACACACGGAATCCGAAATGCCTAAGGATAACATTGTAAAAAGCAGTTTTGCCTTGCAAAAAGCATCTTACAGGAAAATGGGAACTTAATATCAATTTATTTTAGTGGTACTTAATGATCTTAAGTTTCTAATGTTCAGTGAAAGACACTGTTAACATGGCACAGATGCCCGCAATGGCCTGTCCAGGGGTCTCCCCAGTGGGGCTGACCCATAGCTATGTATCTGTTGCACTGCAGTGGGACAGTTTGCCTTGCTCTCTGCTCTGTGCTGCTGCAGAGGTGGGGTCTGATGCTTCCCAGGGGCCTTTCTGTGACATCCCAGTCACCGGGGTTGAAATGAAGCATATTTGAAGGATATTTGAATTATCTTGAAAGTATCTGTGCTAGCTTGTACAGTAGCTCCCTGCCCTTTTACCTCACACCCATCCTCACTGGCCCCCAAGCACAGACTTCTTAGAGAGGATGGCCTCGTACCTATCTGTTATTGGGATTTCTTTGTCTGTTGCTTGTGGTATGCTATAACACTTCTCTCTTCTGGGTAAATGATGGAAGCTCTTGAGCACAACAAGGTAATGAATGCTTGGTAGGAATATTTTCCGAAGTAAACAGTTGCACTGAAATTTTAAGATTTGCAAGGACATTCAGAGTGCGGGCTAGACACCTGAGTGCTTCCTGCATATTGAGTATCATGAAGCTAGAAATTAGGGTAGCTGAAGCCTGTGCTTTTTATATGAGAAGAAAAATTCAAATGAGTTATTAAAATTTTCATCCATCTTTAGTTGCAGGAGTGATGAATCAGAAACAGACTAAGCTGAAAGCAAACTCCATTCCCTCATGTGAACATAATGTCTGAGCCCCAGTGCCCATGACTATAACACCTATGCTTTAATTTGGGCCTGTATTTTATGTTTCATTTAAATACATGATGTTACTGTCAGATAATACATTTCATTTTTAGGTCAATGTTTTCTCACCACATTGGACTCCCAACTGTTACCTAGAACTTTTGCAAAAATACACAGAGTACATGCAAAAGTATAAAAATATGAGTCTGCTCCTAGGTGCCTTTTATCAGCCTTTTTTTCCTGACATATTGGATGCGATATACAGCCAGCTTCTCTAAGGGTGGGCTGAGAGCTCCCACACTTGATATTACTTCCACAACTCTTGGGCAAAGTCCTAACAACACTAAACTCTGTTCCCTGTTTATTCCCATAAAGCCAAGGTTTTACCTTAAAAATATGTCATTTCAGTACACTTGCAAAACAAATGTTTGTTACATGAAGCACATACAAATTTAAGCTTTATTGTGAGGGAAAACTGTATTTACAGATCTTATTGCTTCATCATGATCATAAAAGCTCAGAGTCCTTAAACACTGTTTATTTTCTCTCTGTCACAATCACAAAAGGGCAAAGAGAATTTGCACTTACCTATTTCAGGCCAGGTTTTGTGAGGGTGTAAGAACCTTCTAGAGGAGCTGATTGTAGAAAATTACCTTGCATTGTATTAGCATGAGTTGATTAATTTTAAAATAAATAGAGTCATTTTAGGATGGAGAAGTTTGAGAAATTAAAGGAAGTGGTTAGTAAAGTCAACTGGACTGAAGTGCTCAGAGGTTTGAATGTGGAGGAGGCTTGAAGTCTCCCTTAATCAAAATTACAAAACCTAGCAGGAATTTGCCAAATAAGCAGAGGGAGAAAATTGTAAGGAAAGGTTCACAAAGCTATTTGAGCCAACAACCACCTCCAAATGATGGTAGGAGTAAGGACATAGCAAATGAAAAATTATTATATGGACACATCAGCAAAGAAGTCAGTTCATACAGATCAGAAAGCACTGGACAAAGTAAAAAGTGCCAAAATATCAAGGTGAAATAAACCTTCTAAAGTAAGTGTTCAAAAAATATTCAAAAAATTATTTAACCTTTAAGTGAAGAGCTTGAGAATAAAAGTAGGGGTGGAATATATTTGCTGTGGGCTAGATGTTCAAGTTGACTGAATGTAGCTCAAATACAGAAGTAGTATTTTTTTATCAAGAAAGAAAAGTAAAATGGCTCCTGGGAATCAGGAGTGACAGCAGAAGGCACGACAAGAGAGGTGGAAACCAGCTGGGAGGAGGAATTTTTTGCAGAATCCTGAAATAACTCTTAAGTAGCAAATCATTGCATGTCAAATGTGGGAAATAGCAAATAGAGTACATATGTTGGAGGGAAGGAGAAAAAGGGATTCAGCCACCAAACCACTTGTGTGGGTGTATGCTGGGCTTCCAGATAGCAACCTGCAAAGTGCAGATCTAAAGAGGGTTATTTCTTCTGGCCTTCCTTGTCTGAAGTTGCTAAATGCTGGGACCTCACTGACCACCGGTGCTCCTCTAGGCATGGAGGGAGCAGAGAATGTGTCTGACATCTCTGGGATGGCCTGGTTGAGCACCTGGAACCTCAGCCTTGGACCCTTCCAAGCTCAGCCCCTTTCCCAGACCCTGTACTACCAAGGAGGAGGCACCTGTGGGGCAGCTTTGTGCTTCTGTCTGCAGCACTTGCAGGGACCCCTGGTTCTGGAACCAGGTCGGGTGAGAGGGAGAGATGGCGTTGATGCACTCCCCAGCCCTATGTAAGCTTGAGGGCTTTCACTGGAGGACACTGGTTTCTGCATATAGACAGAGGCCAAGGGCTGAGTGATGGATGGTGGAGCCAAGGCTGAGGGAGAAAAATCCATGACAGAGGTTGAGCACATGCCACAGGCAAGAACAAAGGATTTGGCATAGGAGAGTCCAAGAGGGTGGTCCTGGAGTTTTCTTCTGCTCTCTCAGTACACCCTGTGGTTTCTTTCTAGAAGAGCAGCACCAGAAGTCAAAGGCAGGAATTAAAATTTGCCTGTAAAAGCCACTTTCTTAGTCTCACTCAGTAGAAATTAAGAAACTAGCAGTGCTGAATTTCCTGTATTTTGCCTGTGTTCATTTAAGGCATAGCCTACCAAGTCCTTGGAGCATAAAAGTATGGCACCGCAGATGAATGGCTGTCTTTTTAGGCTAATGACTCACTGAGTCACTGCCATAAAAAAAAACTTAAGGAGCACTCCGTGAAGCAGGAGAGGGTTTTGAAAGAAATAGTAATGAAAACTAGAGGTGAATTCCACAAAGATTTTCACAAAACAGTTCACACCAGACTAACCCAATATTTAAATATTGATAGGGCTACTGATTTTCTAGAGAAGTGAAAAGTAGTACATTAAATTGAATCCCTCTAACTATCAGTAAAATATCTGGTATATGCCACTTGGGAAATTATTACCTCACCTAGAGAAGATAGGGATTAGGGCAAATACTGTGAGTTGGCTGAAGACCTGGGTTCTACTGAAAGAGAAACAACTGTGTGAAGGATAAATGATGTTCCTCAAGGTTCAGTCTCAGGACTAGTTGGATTCAGTATTTTCATTAATGGTCCTGATGCAAGGAGTGAGCCTGTGCTAGTGACAGTTGTTGATGACGTATGTCTGGGAGGCATTGCCAGTGCTGAGGAAGACTGGATGATTGCATAGCAAGTGAGACGTCCTTGTGCAGCAAGAGATTTGTAGCAAAAGAAAAGGCATTACATGTACAAGAGCATGAAGTGAAATCCAAAATATGCACAGATCACATGATACCTAAATATTAGACTTGGAATTGAAAGAACATTAAGGTGTCAGGCACATAGCCCCCTGTTCGGTGATTGACTGTACAAAAAGGTAATTAGTAGGAGATACAACAGATGTCTCTGAAATGCTCTTTCTTGCATCATTTTAGCAAATCTATAACTGGGAATTATGGTATAAATCATTTTGCAAGGCTTATGCACCTAAACTATTTGAAAACAAGTGAGGGAACAGTACTCTTTTAGGTAGTTTTCCTGAAGGAAAACCTCTGGGTCTTGTAGGGAGTGTTGTATCTTCTATCCCGTCCCCAGTCAGCTGGAAGGATTTCTTGCTGGACATGGCACTTTTCTGTAGTTTTCTGATGCCCCATTTGACAAGTTTTCATTCCCAGACAGATGCTGTTCCTGTCCCTCCTGTTGGCACTCTGTCACAGGACAGGGGAGGGTGAGGTACTCTATGGGATGAAGGAGAAAGTGGTCTTCTCCCATCCAGGAAGAACTTTCTTATCCTATTTGCAGTGTGCTGTGGTGGTCTCTCCTAAATTAGGAGAGATTAGTTTCTAAATTAGGGTACTTCTTTGGCAAGTTCTTCCTCCTGGAAAACTGCAGGATTCTCCTGGTCAAAGTGCCAGAGGCAGAGATGTATCCAGTCCATAATGGGTAGGAGAAGTCATCCTAAGGTCTTCTCTGTTTCAATACCTCTTGAAAATGCAAAGGCAAAACAGACATTTACCCAACCAGAGAAACAAGCAGAGAAACAAGCTGGCCCAGTCACTTCTGAGGGCTGCCTCATGGTGTGTCCGGTAGCAACCTGCTGGGCATGGAACACCCTGCTTTCCAATTCATATCTGAAGACCTTCTGGCTGCAATGGCCAAAGTTCACCCTTTTGATCTTTTAAATCTGAAATTGCTCATATTAGAGAGAAGGACAGGTGATCAAGCAGCGAGAGGGGAGAGAGGGTAGGGCAGTAAGGCAAGGACTTAGGCAAGGACTCAGTATCAGCCCTCAGCCACTGGTCAAAGCTGTGGCCAGTTCTTGCAGCCTGTCCTCTATTATAAACAAGAGGAAGGCCCACGCACCTACAGATTTGTCAGAAATGCCTGAATGGCTTGAGCTGATTCTCTGTGGAAAGGCCCCATGGTGCGCTGGGGGAAGGCGTACTGCCACATTACTGATTAGTGTTCTCGAGGGGCAACGAAGTGTCTCAGAGGAGTGCTAAAGAGCTGTGGTCTTCAGCTGTTGACCAGTCCTTTCAGGACTGTGTATCTTGCATGCCTTAGCTTGTTTCCTTGCAAGAGCAGCTCAAAGTCTGGGCATCAGAGGTGTCTGGGCATCAGACACTCTCTCCTCATGTTCCCAAGAGGAGACAATATAGCATGACCAGATGCGCTGATCTTATAAACACTTTTGTGAATTTAGCACCTGCAACGGAAACTTCTCATATGGAAAATGATGAAAGGAATTGCTTCATCAAGTCCATTTTCTTTTATTTTCTCCTCAGCACAACCAAATTTTAATTTTCAAGTGGCTTTAGAGGCCGTGAAACAGCATGCACAGTTGCTAAATATTTTGCTGAAAAAATGTCCTTTGCAATTGCTCTGTAACTGCAAAAGAGTGACTTCTCTGGATCATAGTCTTTTATTTGCTCTAGGTCAATGAAGTTATTTGGTATTCTTCATCTCAAAGCCCCATCTCCCCTGTTTCCTTTTTCTGCCCTTCTCATCTGTCAGAATTACACTGTGTGTTTTTCTTCATCAAAAGATGCCAGGATAAAACAAATGGAAGAAATGATTTGGGCACAGGCAATATAATCATACATGTATTGGTCAACCGTATGCATCAAATTGTTCAAAAAGGCATTTTTCAAAGTGACACCTCAGTGATCTAAGCTCTCCCAACACACCCCAGCACTTACGAGGGGTTTCACTCCTTGTAGGCATCACAGAATATATGTCATGAGGAGGAATTTGAAGAAGGAGATAAGAAGCATCTTCCTGGCTTGATTCAGGGAGCGTGTGTAAAGGGATCAGTGAGGGAAATTCGCCTGAAGCTTTACAGATACACTGGCAAAAAAGAGAGAAATGTGCATTCAAGATTGGCAAAGCTGGAGCAGGAGAGCCAGAATTATGTGACAGAAGACATGATAGATGTAACTATTATGGTAATGCTGCTTTGGTCTGCTACAAGAAAATTTAAAGCTGTACATATTTTTATAACCCATTTGCTTTACCTCAGCTTTTTTCAGATATGCCTTGATGTAGGGCAGGATGTTCTGCATAGCGATACTGAGAAATTCTGTTTGCCTGCAGCTTTCCAAAGCTGCTTGTAGATAATTTCTTAATCCATTACCAGGAAGGATATTTGATACATTCACTTGCATTAATTAAGCAGATGTAGGAGTAGACGGGTCATTTTTCAGTAACCCTTCAGGACTTTTTGAAGAATCTGATTGAACAGTTCCTCTTTTTTTTTTTTTTTTCCTTAGGAAATAATAGGAAATGAATGTTGCATAGGTTATTTACATATTTAGCTAGTTGTCCATTTAAAAACATTTACTAACAACTTTTTTTTTTCCTTCTTATTCCTGCTGATCATAACATCAGCTGTTCAGTGGAAAAAAACCCACCATTTTGGAGGGGGAAAAGTACCTACCAGAAACAAAAACATTTATCATTATTATTAAATGATTATTTATGCATTATTTACATTTTCTAATATTTTGCAAGTGCTTTACCAAAATTATTTACCAGCACCTTGACAGAACTTCTAAGTTTCCTGAAAATGGTTTCCTTATTTAGAAATTAAGCTTTCCTGTCTCCTACATTCTGAAAATAGATTTATTGTATTGAGGAGCATTTTCCAAACTATACTAGGCAAATGGTTGTGACACGCCCGTGCTGTAGTCCCAAAATCATGACAGTGTAGCATAGATCTGATGCCCATGTTAATATGCGTTTTAATATGAATGTAGTTAAGGTCCTCAGGACTCCTTTGATAATGCCTCTGTTCAGAGTGATACTTCCTTCTAGGAGGCCTCCAGGAAGTACAAGGCTTCTACACACCCTTCTTTCCATTGTCCCCAAAGAAAACCTCAGTCTTGAAGAGCACACATACCCCCCATTTGTTTTTATCAGTTACATTTGCTATTTAAAAATAGTTTATCAAACTGTACTGCAAAATACTCTTCTTGTATATGCAAATGGATCTGAGGTATCACATGTTTTTCAAACACGATATTGGCTCTGTCTTGAGGAAGTGTAAGGTATCTAAGCTCACAGTGAACTATGAAGAAAACAAACCTAGCTCTACTTGTTGAACTTTCTTAGTAGCTTAATTTGAGAACACGCTTGTGTTATGATGACTGGAGTGGAATTTTCTGCAGCTACCTGCTACAAACACCACAATCTCTTTTTCAGTGCTGTAAAAGAATTTTTGATGATCTTTTCTTCATTGTAGATACTTTCAAAAAAAGAAAAACCCCTCTGAACTTAGGAGTCACAAACTCTTATAGGACAGTACGTACTAAGGAGGAATTTTTTATTAGGTCCAGACAGATTCTCAGGTACATGTTACAAGGTATGAGCAAACTCTGATCCTTTTCAGCTTGGTGGCATATTTTAGTTAGACCCCTTGATTTTATATGTTACTTACTAGCATGGGACAGTATACAGAGATTTTCACTATTTTCCAAGGACTTTCACCAGATTAATCAACACATTTCCAAGTCTGAAGACTTCAGAATGTCTGTTTGAAGAAATACCCAACTTAATGTTCCTTTTTTTTTGGGGGGTGGGGTGGGGGTGGGGGACAGGAAGGGTTTGTAAACAAATTAAGTAAAGTCAGTTACTTGTCTTGGTCTTATCTTTTTGAAGATTTTTCCTGTGGGAATAGGTAACAACCAGGCAAATATTTCAAAATTTGGCTGCTTTAGCAACTCTGAAGATGGGGGAACCTCTCCAGGTCCTTGGCACGGTCCTTCTCCATGGAGGCACAGTAGGATGCATTGACCAACCATTACAGTCACGGTAGCATGTGCTCTCCAATTTGCAGCCTCACCCTATTTTGTTACTAGTGGAAAGTTTATTGGATGGGAGTAAAGAAGCAGATGCAGGAGGACAGTTTGGTTCACACTGTTTAAGAGCTCATTTTGGCTTTTAACAGCTGGCCTGCATTTGGGGGACCTCACAGCTGCACTGATGTAAACAAAGCCCTTCGTGGTTTTTGGCTGGAGGAAGGACCGACCTCCCCCACAGCTGCAAACAGCGGGACAATATGCACCCTACACTATGTAGGAAGCAGCACCTTCATTTTCTGCAGATACCAGATAGGTCTAATGGCTGGCTAGAGGTACGAGACCCCAGACCAACTTCCTCTTCACTCCCTCCCTCCCTTGCTATGAGTCTATGGCAGTGCAGCAAGGAGAGCAAAGCTGCAGGTGTAAATCTGCAGTGCCTTGGGAGCCAGCTTTGCCCGGCAGGCACGTGCAATGCTGCAAGCGTGGGGTCCAGCCGTGCCCCAGGAGCTGGGGCAGGAGCAGGTGGGAGGAGAGGGCTGTGCTCCAGGCGCCCTGCCTCCTGCTCTTCAGCGGCTCTGCAGAGGAAATCTTTTATGTTTTCTTCCCTGCTAACTGTATGCTCATGCAATGGCCAGAGACAAACAATCTAGTCATTGTTGTATTACCCAATACAGCAAAAAATACCCCAGCTAATCTTGTTTTGCATCAAGGGAAAATAAAGTTGTTTTTGTTTTTTTAAAACCCAAATGAAATCATGGTGCTTTATGGATATTTGTGTCATCCTAGGAGAATGATTCCATTAAGACTAAAACAAAGGCTTCTTTTTGCTAATAACATTTGAAATGAAATTTGTTTTCTCAGGAGTACTTCTTTTAAATAGAAGTCTTTCCCTTAACTCCAGGGTAGAAAAACTGATATTGTTTTACATAATTAATCAGCAAAAATAAGTATTAAGGTAAATATGTGGCTATGCTTTTCACAGTGAACAATGACTGATGTTATTTACCTGGAGACACATGCTCTTAAGTTAATCAACTGTTTGTCTTTAAAAGCTTGAGAAACGATTGTTATTTAAAGTTAGAGCTATTACCCTAAATGTGCTATAGCTAAGTAACATCAATACGTTGAATTCAATGCAATCTTAAATAAAAATGGTAAATTGTTTCTTTAAGCTCAGTAGAGAAAATAATTCCTATATGCAGCAAATGTGGTCCTAGATTAAATTAAAAATCACAGTAGAAAATTTGAAATTTGATAACTAAACAGACTATAGCCACACAGATGTAAAGAACATAAGAACTACACAGCTTTTAATCATCTCCCCTTGTGCTGTTGTTCTCAGTGCAGATGTTTGCTGTGGGAACAACAGCTCCTTACGGGACTCGGCACTACAGATTACTTCCTGGAAAATTTGGCACAGGGTAGCTTAGAGGGAAGCTTGCAGATTTTGGTTTTGTGCTGGCAAATGGGAGAGAAAGGGAAAACAAAGTGTGTAGTAAGTGAAACAAAAGCACAGACAACTTACACATCCCTTGCCAGCTTTTAGGGGAATAAAAGCACTTGAGATTTTGCAGTGTCTTACTGGAATAATTAGGCTACATAATATTTGGAATACTCAAGCCCAAGAAAAGCTTGGGAAGATTAAAGGGGCAACGTTAAATCCCCTGTCAAGGAAGGAAGAGCCTGGCCAGGCTTTGAGACGATGCACACAAGGGAAGATCTGTGGTGTGTGCTGGATGTGCTGCCTCGCTGCTAACAAATGCACACAGATGTGAGAAATACAGAATTAATGAAAGCTAAAAGAAGATTCGTATGGTGAAAAAATTTTAAGGGAAACTAAACTGGTGCATTTAGTTGTTTTTCCAGCTTCCTAAATATCTGGTGAAGTAGGCCTCCCAGTTTCCACTTTTGTCAAACTGATTTTATCACCTGGAGCTGTACAGCGTCAGATAAGGACAGTATGTTAGAATTTATATGGTAGTGTCTTACCTGTCTGGTCCTGCTGCCAAGAGGTCAGTGGTTGTTTAATGACAGGAACTCTCAGTTTGAAAAGCAATATGACAGATCTGATGCCAGGCCAGTTTCTGATAGCTTTGTTGTATGCTGTAGGACTATTTACAAACTAGACTCTGCTCATGTCTGTGTACTACACACCATGAATAGAGCAGAAACTGGACAGCTGGAAAGTGGTCAGGTCTGTGGCAGCAACAGTGTGAAAGACCCTGCTGTCTTAAGCCCTGAGTTCAAAGACGGGGCTGGAAGGACTACTGGCACCTGCAGTACAGGAACAAGCTCGTGTAAGGAGGATTACCTTCAAGATTAGACAGGTACTTTTGTTGTCTTTGATCTTGGCTTCGTAGATGACAGCAAGTTGCTAAAAGGTTTGAGGCTTAAGAGAACAGAGAGGTTTTTTATAAAAGGTGCGAGTCACATGGTGTAAAACACAGAAGGGACAAGTGAGGGGACTACTGGTGGGTCTCAGCTGGCTGGCACTGACCAGCACAGCAGATCATGCAGGACGAGGGCTCCACTCGAACACTGCTCAGATTTCAGCATCCCTCCTCTCTTACAACTGGATGAAACTGAATACTGTCTGTCTAAAAAGACAAGCTTTGGCCATGAGTTAGAGATAGGTGTAACTCCATCAGGGTGTGGACAGCAACCACTTTCAAATATTTGCTCTGCTGTTTTCTTTCATCCAGAATATGTGCCTTAATTTATGTAAAATCCGTCTCTTTCCTTACATCAACAGTTGCACAGGCATCAAGCGTAAGTACGTGAGATGCTGATGGCACACTGACCCTTGTGCCGGCAGGCACAGCCCAGGCTTTCACCAAGCAGACCAAAGCCTGTGGGTAAGAGAGAACAAGGCTCAAGATGCCCTACTGAGTATCCTGATATCACTGCGGGTGCAAACAGAGGTGACTCCTCTCCCAGTCTCTTAACCTAGAAATGTTCTTTGGACCAAAGTGTCAGTTTTTACAAATCCTTTTTTTTTAGTCAAGAAACTCATGAGAAGATTCCCGGCCAGTTCCACTCACAGTGTCAAGTCATTTGCCAACATTAACTGAGACTAGAAAATGTTTACTTTAGTCTTAGCAGACTTTGCAAGACTTAACTGAGGGGACAGAGGTGACAGAGGAAATGCTCTGATGCCAGTTACTAGCTGCCATCTTGGTTTGCAGGGGAATGGACTTCAGTGGCATCCTTCTTTCTCCTGATGAGGGGAGCACACCTATGTTTGACCTACTGACATTAATTTCTGCAGCACTAGACGCCTTCACACTGACTGTCTTTCCTGTTTCATGCCAAAACCCGACAGGACCACTGGAAATATGAGCCATGAGAAAGTTAACACATTTTCCCAGTGTTGTAGGTTGGGCAGTAAGACATGAACAAATTCCTTAGTGCCCCCGCGGAAGCTGGTAAACTTAATTTACCTCCATTTGTACTCCACTGTGCTGCTGAATGAAACCTTTCCCAACCAACTGCCCCACACTGCCCTGATGGACTGTTTCCTTCACCACAAAAGCTTCACCTGAGAGCTTCAGTCTTTCACTCTCTGTCAGTGATCAGAACTAGGAGACATTTTTGGCCTCTTGCTACCTGTTTGGGTCGGTCTCTTCCCTGTGACACATGTAGAACATGTGCTGGGTGAGCATTTTCCCTTCTGGCATAAGTCACATTCCTGGTACTGCTGCATCAGCAGCATCTGACTGGATGGAGGGAAGGAAGGAAATGCTGAATGCATTTGAAAAATCACTGACAGCCAGACAGCTCAAGGACATGACATATAAACTTTTCAGAAAATGCTTTAAGGGGCAGACATTCACTTAACCCCATCTGGAGCACGTAGAAAGCTGTTTGCCTTTGTTCATTCCTTTGGACAATTCTAGTGACGACAGCACCAGATACTATTTTTATGAAGAATACCACGTGGTGAGCACCTGCATGAGTAATGCTTTCAAACCACAGCATTTTGTCTTACATGCTCTTTGCAGTCTCAGTTTCTGTGTTGAGTTAGACAGTTTTTCCCTTAAAAAATGCAAAATAGGTATTTTCTAAAAGAGTTTGCATGACAGGTAAAGAACAGCTAAAATACAATAAAAAACCTGAGTGCTGAGAGCAAATGGATTCTTGCAAAAAGTTAGATGAAAATAACTCTGATTCTGGCAAATTCATTATGTTGTCCTCCTGTAATAGCAAAGGAATGGGGAACAAAGCTGTGATGAACATAGGAAAAATTCATTGTTTGCCATGAGAGAGGTTAAAATGTGCTACCCAGTTATCAGGTACGCAGAGAGGATATTGTGCCAGATGCACAGATTGATGGGTTATAAAATGATTTGAAAAATGAAGGTCATATAGATAGCATACAGCAAATTAGATATTTAAGCAGATGGCATGGGTATTTACTAGTCCACCTGGCTTGAAGAGGGAATTTTCCAATGCTGTACAAAAATGTCAAAGAATAAATAAATAAATAAAAAAACAGATAAGTGGGCTAAACTTTGCTAATTACTTGCTTGTCATTTTCCACATTTCTGGTCTTGGTCATTTTTCACTTAAAATAATTTGTTTGTCTTTAACATAACCACCAGCCTAGTCATAGCCAATAGAACACATCAAAAGCACAGGGGGAAAATTTCTGAGGAAATTTCATGTCCAATTAATATTGTAACTGCCTTCGAAATTTTTTCTTTGTGAGGGGGAAAGTAATTAGAGTTAAAAGGAAAGGAAATTTAGATAGCCATTCTTGTACCTTGTCACTGGCATTAGTGGCAGAGAGCAGGACACAGAAAGTGAACAGGAAGCAGAAAATAAGCCCTGTGAGAAGGTCAGGATGAGCAAGACACAAAGTAATGAAATAGAAAATGTGACTCTCTAGCTGCAAGCTCTTCCTAAACTCCCTCTGTGGGGACAAGGTGCAGTTGACTTAGCACAAGGGCAGCATCATGCAACTATCTGGATAGTGGATATAAAATTTTGGTTTTGAGGCAGAGCTAGGACATTTCTGGCATCTGGTCCTCCCAATAGATTGCACGTAGGACCCATCACTTCTCTGTGTCATGTATTACTCTCTAGCTGAGAGAAAGCCATCGTCCTTCCACTGTCAATTCTTGAAACAGAGGTGCCTGTAACAGAGAGGGAGGGAGAATTCATTAGCATCACTAAGCAATGGCCCATACACTTTCTGGGATGTGATTCATTGACATTAAAATTCAATGGCAAAGAGCCACACTTAGGCAGAAGAGATGCATAGCTGGATGGGAATGGTTGATATATTATTCTGTTGTTTTAATTTGGTTGTTTTGGTTTTTTGTTTGTTTGGTGTTTTTTTGTGGGTTTTTTGTTTGTTTGGCTGTTTTTTTTAAATTAAACCGGGGGCCCAAGAGGAAGTGAATGCTCAAGAGACACACTAGAGTGTGAGAGGGCTATGCTGCCACCAAGCAACACATTGCTGAAGCAAAAACAGAGCCTCTTTCTCTGCTCCTTGAATAGTCTGAGTCAATTCCTGATAGTGGAGAAGTCAGAATAATTAGATGGAAGCACTTGGTGCCCCATTCAGTGGTGAGAGAAGGGAACTCTGAGAGTGTGGCTTTGTGCTAAGAGAGGATGCACTGGTATGTGTTCTTGTTCAGTAGAGTTCAAACTAAATCTCAGCTATAGAAGTACATGCCATGGCCTCAGGATATCTTTTATTTGTTGAATGAGTATGCAGCTATGTTAGAGATGAAGGCATTACCTAGAAATTGAGGGGTGCTGCTGCAAGAAGGATGTGGCAGTCCATGGGAGTATGTGACAGGGCTGTTTTCCACAACACCCTTCTGCTCAAGAAAGACATATCATTGCAATACTTTTTTTTTCCCAGTTGACATCATATTACTTCAAGAAGTATTCTCAGAACAGCAAATAAGATGACAACGGCTGTGTTTTGAGGACAAGCATTAATTTTTGCCAGAAAAAATATTGCTGTATTTTAAGGATCGTGCTGAATATCAAAGGAAAAGGGTCAAAACCTCAATATTCTACATTTGTACTAAGAAAAGATTTAATGCAAAAATGCATTGACATTCATGAATTTAACTGACCAACTGCCTGCCAGCTAGTATAATGACCTTGTTTCTAGTCAGCAACCTGACAGAAGGTACAACAGTCCTACATGCAGGTAGATGGGATTAATGTGATTCTGGGTTGTTCATTGTTAGCTATCAGAGTAAAATTTCTTCTCTGCCTTCCTGCAATGGTGGGATTGAAGAAGGAAAATGAACAGAAGGTTGGTTGTCCTTGAGCAGGCTACCAGTTTAGCTAGTCCAGCGCTCTGTCTCTGGGAGGGACTGACAGTAGATGCCTTGGGAGAGCAGGGAGCAAGGGTCAGGCAATACTTTCCCAGAGCCCTCTCCAGCTTCCAGCAGATTGTGTCCCAGGTGCCCTGAACCAGGGACAATGTTACTGCATTTAACATTCCTCATTGAGTGCTCTGCCATAGCACGGCACCACATGAGGAAATGCGGTAAAAATACCCCTTTCAGCACCAAACTGCCTGCAGGCAAGGTAAATGTGAGAAGGCAGGAGAAGAGGGAGCATCTCCCCTCAGTTATGCAGCCTTCAAGAAACTAAACCTTTGCTGACAACCCCCATGTTCCAAACCTGCATTCTCTGACCTTCTCCAAGGGCCAGGGGTTTCATGGAGTGCTTCCCATCATTCCTAGAGGACACTCTTGGGATTGGGTGGACACAGAAGGGTGTGAGGAAACATGGCCATGCTTGGCTGCCTGCCACACACATGCTCCTGGGGCATGTCCTAGCCCCAAAGCTCTGCAGCTCAGCCCTGCATCCAACAGGGGTCTGTGCCCATCAGGCACCACAGAGCTTTTTCTCAGTAAAAAACTGCATTAAATGTGTCTTTTGAGCTTTGTGCTTATTTTTAAAAGCAATATCTGCCACCAAGTGGAAAATGTTATCACTTCACCAATATTTATAGATTATTACCAGTAATAATCTCAGCATTAATCTTGCTTGTTACTCTGAAAGAGTTCAAAACAACCAGACGGATAGAAAAATGTGGTGCTGAAACATAGCATCACTTGTCTTGCTGGTTCTTTTCAGCATGGATTAGAGACCTTGCTGAGGCATAGCCTGCTATGTGCTTAAACATGGAAAAATGACAGAGGGACTGTGTTGTGGAGACAGCCTTTCATTCTTAGGCTCTGCAGCTGGGTCTCTTGATACCAAAGACAGCTCTGCTGAAATACAGGAAATAAAATTTGAAACTTCTGGAGCCTAGGTTTCTATTTCTTGTGCCAAACTTGATCTATTGCCTTGATTTAAGTAATTTTCTACTAACCTTAGCTACAGCAACAATTAATGGGTTTAGTTACAGAAATCTTAGAAGTGCTCTGATGTATCAGTCATTGATGAGCACAACCAGGTGATTTTTTTTTCTTTCCCATCTAGAAGAGCTTCAGCAGTGACCAATACTCTGAGAAACCAAAAAGAAGCTAATCCCCTGGCCTGTGGATGTGGTGTCAGCTGTTTCTGGCTGCTCATTTAACCTCAAATGGCTAAAAGTCAGCTCTTACACTCCTAGCTCTACTCCAGGCTCTTATTTCCAAATGCAACAGACGTGAGATAAGGGAAGGAAACATGGCATAATGGCAAAGAAAGGAGAATACAGTAAAAGAGAAAGAAAAAAACAAAAGAAAGAAAAAACAGTATTATTTGGGTTTGTATCTCCAAACAGGGCCAGTACTCTGCAGTGCTTGCTGGGATGCTCAGGCACTACAGGAGATGGTCCCAGTACTCCGGTCCAAACTGAAGGACAGACCAGAGGTGGAGAAGATGGACATGGGTAAGGTCTGGTGGTGGTGGAGACGTGAAACATGAGGGCCACAGAGAATGAGGCCAAAATATAGCCAGGGTTAGTGCTGATTGTGCCTATACTTAGGAAGCAGCACATGGGTGGAGGCAGTTGGCAACTGTTGGCACCTTGACCACATGGATATGACTGATATGACCAGCTCCTGGCTCCTATCAACCCAGCCTGCCATAGAGCTCCAAAATGAAGCCAGGGTCCTGAGCAGTCAGCCAGTGCCTCCCATAACGGGTTGGACAGGTCTCCTGGCAGGCTCTTTCCATGAGTGAGAGGTGATTTTATTGAAGCTACTGTGCTTAAGCAAACACAAGATCTTTAAAGAGGTTTGATTTGCTAGTAGTGAGGCAGGAGTGAGCAAGATGCAGTGAGACATTTTCTTTCGCCAGTAGCTGGACCAGCAGCTCTGCAAAATGACTTTCTTCAACCTGGAAAGCCAGGCAAAATGTGGAGGTACTCAATGACCTTTTAAAAATGTCTAGGTAAGACATGTTTTATTCAGTTATGGGAACTCTAAGATAGTTAGAGGTCCCTGCCCATAGAATAATGCTAGAAAATGCCGAAAAATTAGCTAGGTAGTAGGGAATGTTCACAAGACTTGGCTTTTGCATAAAACAGCATCACTTTTTGTATTTGCTTGTGGACGATGCAGGTTGTACTCTGATGGGCTCAAGGCTGTATATGAAGTCTGTCCTGGGAGGAGGGGATGGATATTTAAATAAATGCTTTTATTTGGTTTTGTTTTCTAATTTGGTCCTCTCTCCAGTGTGGGAGACAGTAAAACACACTTTAGTTGGAGGCCATATAGTGATACAGTTGACTCTGGTTCATTTGGACGTTGCTGGCTTGCTCCAAAGGGCAGGTTCACACTGGCCAACTTATACGAGCATGAAGTAACCTTTGTTGATACTATAAGCTCATCCAGAGTAGCAGTGGTGGCCCTTAGCATGAATGTTTGGGCTTTTGCACGGTAAATCCTGGACCAGGTGTCAACTGCATAATGGCGGAAGCAGAAGAGAAACAAAATTTTAATACTGGAAATATTTTACCTCCGTCATAGAAAGAGAACACTGACCAAGATCAATGATGTTCAACTCCTTATCAATTGATATTGGGATGTGGGAAAAATAAATTATATGCACTGTAAATAGATATAATTTTTTATTCTAAGTATACACTGGTTCACATAAATTCATTTATTCATAAGTCATAGTTGAATGCCCATATGAACTATTGAAACTGCATGTCTGGATGTCTTAGGTGCAAACGCATAAAGCTGTTTATGTCTCTACTTACGCAGTCACCAGAATTACTGGCTCAAACACCTTGTGGTGCTCTGTGTGGGCCATTTGTCTGCCCATGAAAACTCAGTCTGCCTTGGGCTGAGTTTTCCAGATAAAGTTAAAATTCAAGCTTTCATTAGATTTGAAGAGTTTTGGTCCATAATATTAGCAGCTGTAGGAGACAGTCTAAGTAAACTATATTTTTCTGATCCAGCATATTACATTAGCAATCTCAACTTCACAGCCTACAGGAGAAACTGAGCTCCTGATCTTTAACCCAAAACTCTTTTTTGTGCTTTCCTCCCTCAAGCAAATACATAGTGTCCCACCTCTTCCCCACCTTCCTCCCCGTTGCTGGTCCCCAAACAGAGCTGGGCCAGCTTTGATTTCTGTGCCAGGATCTCCTCTCCCTCCTGCAGAAGTCAGCTGAAACTTTCCCTGCCATTGCCTTGCTGCTGGGAGCTCTCTGTCTCTTAAATCTTGGACTCTAAATGTGTCCACCTGCATGAAACATACTAATTTGCAAACATTGGTCTCAACAGACGCCTTCTCCTTGTGGTAGCAGCACAGGTTGGTGCCTGCCTTGGCTAAAGGCAGGTATCTAGCAGCCTGCATGGAGGCTGTCACGAAACTGTCCCAGATGCTGTGTTTCCTCACTATGTCCCTGTGTTTCTTCATGTGCAGGGATACCTGTCCCTCAGGGCTGCCCACACATGCTGCTTTAATTTCTTCGCTGCCCCTCCCACAGTCCGAGCACTTGTAGTGGGACGGTTTTACTCTAGTTCATCCTTTTTCAGGAGTGCCAGCCAAGATTAAATCAGAGTTTTAAAATCAGACTTTTAAGGATAAGAAAGAATGTAACCAAATAAAAAAAAAAAAAAAAAAAAAGGAGAATAATGCAGTTTGACTTAAATTCAGCCAACAGGTACCTTTTTGGGTTGTGTAGGTTTTCCAGTCAAAGCATATCCTGGCTGCCAGGTGTCAGCCCTGGGCTCCACTGTCTGCAGTAGCACTGCCTGTACCAGGAAACACCTTCAGACAGCTAGAGTTTGCAATGACACCCTTTTTTGGACAGTCTCACCTGAGGTTTATATACATATCCTGAGGACCGATGGCTCTATCTGGAATTGGATACTAATTGGCTGCTTAACAGTGACAGTTTCCTCCCAGCCCTGACTAGGAGATGCCATGGGAGTTCTTCCTGGATAGGAGCATTAAAGATTATTTCTTTAGCTCTTATATGTCCTACTGTGTGACTGGTGTGAGCTGTCACCCCCATGCCCCATAATAAAGTTACTAATAGCATTTATTAAACTTTATACAAGTAACAGACTTTATACACCAGGGGGCCCATGGTCTCTGGTAAGTAGTTAGCTCTAGAGACAACACATGGCATGTTCCTAACATAAATGACAGACCTCATTAAAAGTTGCTTTGGTGGGACATTTCTGCAGGAATAAGGTTTTATTGAACTTAGAGGTCACATCACACCACTCCATCCTTCTTCTAGTTCGCTTCTGAAGATCTCCATACATCTAACTTCAAGATCTGGTTTCCCCACACCTTCAGGGGCTTTAGCTGCTGTTGCCTCCCACAGCTGCCCTACCTCCCATTCGCTTTCTCTCTGGTTACTTCAGGCTCTTTGTTACCTTTCCAACAGGCTGCATCTTGGCTTTCTGCTATCCTGTGTCCTTCCTAAGCCGGCCCTCTAAGGCACTCCTCTCCTATCAGTCAAATCCCTTACCAATAGCAAACAGCTGGGTGCTTAGTCTACATAAATAGCCAAATAAATTTGGCTGAACAATTGCATTACTTCAGTGATAACTTATAACCCATGACTTCACTTCCTTGAACCTTGTAATTGTGACATAGTTAATGCAAATTTCTAAGGAAGTGATCGTGTCTGATCTGCATTTGAAGATACCTAAAACTCTATGAGGTGCTATATGATAAATATAAAAGTATCTAGGGCTAGGAGCAGTTTTTTTAAAAGGTATTGTCCTTACACAAATCTAAGCATTATGAAAGTCAGAAAACCCAGATTTCAATACATTCTGCAGCATGGGAAAGGTTGCTTAAAGCACCCATGCAACCTCAGCTCAGCCTGACCATATGGAAAAAACCACAGGAATGTCATTAAGAATGACTGGAAGAATGAGAAATGGAAAGGAGCAGAAGAAAAAGGAAGGGAAGGAGGGAGAAGTAGAAACTGTTCCAATCAAGCTGGATATATAAACTCACAAATTTTGTTTAGCAGGTCTAGGTAAGCTGAAACATTTTGGATAAAAGCTTACTGTAATTTGTGATGTGACTAGGATGTTATTTATCTTATTCTAATTGGTCCTACAGTGGTGTCCCCTTCTTCAAGGTCTTGAATGAAAATGAAGGCTTCCATCTGTCACAGAATAGATGACATATTTAAAAGGAGGTTTGGTTGAGCATACAAACAACATTAAAAATGAGGATAACTTGAGTGAGTGAAATACAGAGGTTGCTAGGTGGATTTATCTGCTTCAGCAAATACTTTATTTCAACATAAAAATGAATTTGAAGGAAACAGACTTCAGTGATTTGATTCAACCCATCCGTCACATATTTATTTAAAGTATCACAAACAAATAATTCATTACTTGCATCAGAATATTCTTGTGCTTAAGAAGGCCCTTTAAAATTACCTTTCTATGACATATTTCTTATGAATTATTCATTGAGTGTATGCGTAGACATTGTTGACAACATATTCCCTGCCAAATTTTGTTTTTCTCTAAATGTTTAAAAACTTCAGGGAGCTCTATATTGTATATAATAATGTGTAATGGGTAACTTTAAAAATAAAGCATTATTCTTACTGCATTTTATGCAGATCTGGAGGTCAGTTTATTTAACACAAATCTGCAAAAGCTTTTAGAGATTATGTAGTAATTCCTACGTTCTCATGAGTAACCCAGAGCTGCCATGCTACATAGTATTGGGAATTATGCAGACCTATAGGAAAGAAGTTAGGAAAGCGTTACCATGCCAACTGCATGTTATTAGTGACGGCAGCCTACTATCAACCCTCCTTAGCCCCATGATCTTGCTTGATTTGTAGTATCTGTATACAGGCATTGTCTCAAAGGGACTTCCATTCTCTTTTCCTTGGGATCAGTGTCTTTTAAAATAAAAACCTAAAAATGTCTTTATGAGTACTTGCTTTCTTGTGTCTCATTATTTTAACACTGGTATTGAGGAGCTGAGCCCTCACTGATGTAGAAATGTCAAGTACAGTCACCGGAGAAGGTGTTCCGATTGTCCTTCTGTGACCACAGGGCTATAAGGTGTTTGCCAGAGCTGGAGGTTTGAACCAGGTCCCTTTGGCCAACAGTGAGTGTGAAGCCTTCAGAAAACCCATCCAAGCTTGTGTTTTCTGGGAGACCTTTATGGCTGTTTCTGGTTTTGAAACCCAGCAGAGCAGATTCTAACATTGCCAGGGAAACCATATCTAAACATCTGGGTGATTTATTTATCATTTTTACAGGTTGGCAGCTGGGTGACCAGGAGGCCATCTCAGGCTGGCTGGAGCCAAAAAATAGTGGCTTCCAGTTAATAATACAGTGATAAGGAATTTTCTCTACACTTCTACAAAATATTCTTGCTTTCATCTTCAAAAAAGGAAACCAAGAAATCATGTTCTGCTGTGGTTTAAAATGTGACAGTGCATGATGATCAAAATGCAACTATGAATATAGATATAAGTTGCAATGAATTTGTTGTAATTGGCTTTGCAAAAGGCAGTGGTAACAAAATGAGAGGATAGAATAAGATTATAGAGAAGACTTGCTTTTGCTTTATTGTTAATTGATTTTAATCTTGCTGCCTTCTTCCTGTGATCAATTGTCTGAATTTTGCATATCCTTCCAAATGCCAAGTCTGTGCATAACAGAGGTAGACTATATTCATGTGACAGATTTTGATAGCATCTCTGTATTCTTGCCAATGTGAATTCAGACTAGTTTTCAGTATAGGAATAATTCAATTGATGTATCATTCTTTAGAAAGAATATTTGGATATGGTTTTATTGCACTGAGATAATATTACTAAAAGATTCTTAAAGAATTTTAGGAAAATGAGTGGAAGAACTAGTCCATGTGTCTCACAGGAAATACTTCTGGTCACACATCCCACTACAGTGTTTACCTTTTTTGTAGCAATATGGGATTGTTTACTGATGTTCAGCTTTTGTTCATCTGTCAAAATTAGGTCCTTTTCTGCAGATTTGCTACCAACTCAGTATTTCTACAGAACATTTTTTCAGTTCGTTAAGGTCTTTTTGAATTCCAACCCCATTTTCTAATTTGCTGTGTCACATTAAAATGTAACAACCATATGTCCTTCACTGTCTTCCAGTCCATTAATAAATATAGTGAGTAGTATGAGCTCAAGATACATCTGTGATGAAATGCTGCTTGATGCTGCCTTCCTTTTTCACCATGAGCCTTCCTCTGCATATCTGATCAGTTTTCCTTCCTACGTTTTAGTAGTTTCACCTGGACAAAGTTTCTGCAGCTCCTTTGTTATGTTACATGAGGCAATGTCAAGAGCCTTACAGAAGTGAAGACATTCAACGTGTCTTTCTCTCACCACTAAGCCTGTTCCCTGTCAAAGAAGAAAATTGGATGGGCTCGGTTTGATTTGGGCTTGACAAATCCACCTGGCCTCTTACTTGCTTCTTTGTAGTCTTGATTTTTACAAATAGTTTCTCTGATTTTCCAGCACTTTCTGGGAGCTAGTGTTAACTGAACTCCCCACTCTCTTCTTTTCTACCACTGTTGAAATAGGCTGCTTGATTGACCTTTTTCAGTTTTCCAGACCAATCCTTCATGAAAGTTTTTCATGGCATTTACTAATGATTCTGTCACTGATTCACCATATTTGAGTACCTAAGGTGAATTTCACTAGGCCTAGCAATTTGTTAAAATAAAAAAACTCAAAACCCAAACTAAGAAAAAAAACCAAACCCAAACTAAAGTGCTCTGTAGCTTGCCTTTCCCTTAAGTAACCTAGCTTCTTAGCTTCTTATTTCTCATGTCTGATAGCTTTTGATCCCACCTGGCATTTTACTGAAGGAAAATGCTAAGCACTTCAGCCTTTTAGCTTCCTCTGCCTTTTTTTTTTTTTTTTCTAAAAGACTTCTAGAATTTCTTTCCCCTCCCTTTTATATTTGTTTCGAGTCCTATCTCATTTCATACATTGACCTTTCCGATTTTAGTCATTCTAAATAGTCAGATTTTATTTCTACTTCTGGTACCCCTCCTTCCTCTCTCTGAAATTGGTTTACCAAACTGCTATCTTGGTACCTTTCCTATCCATCCTACAGATTGGAATATTCTACAATTTTGCTTTTATTATCTCCTTAGGGATCAACATTTCTGAACTCCCTTTCCCTCTTTCCCATGGGATCTTATTTATTGGTCTTTGAGTTCCTCTTTCCAGTCCAATATCTTGTCTTTGCTTTTTCCCACTTGTGGAAAATCTTTAACTCTCATTTCCTCATCTCACTCCTATTTTTACCTTTCAGGCTGACATTTTCAAATAACTCTTCCCTCCAGACTAGGCTCAGATTCAGACCTACTTCCCTTCTGGTTGTTTTCACAATTTTCTGCACCAAAAAACTGTCAAACTTCCTCTTAGGGAAGTTTCTGGAGAGCCTGCTCTACTCTGTTCTTTTCCCAAGAGATGCTCAGAGCTTTCAAGATCCCCATCAGTGTGAAGCCCTGTATCTTGGGGGCTTTCTCCTAATTTCTCACAAAATGTCTTCTGCTTGATCCTCCTGGTTTTGATGGCTGATATTTGCCAGGATAACACCTTTGCTCTTTTTCCTCATTATTTTCAAGATGCTTTTATATAGAGCTATATCTTTTTACATTCTGCCACTCAGCAGCCCCTCTTCCCTCCTTTTCCCTGGCTGAATAAGCTGTTAAATATTCCAGCCATGTGAATATTCCCATCAGGTCTCTATTATAGTTGACTCATAATTTTGATCTTGTTTAAGGACTTCCAGCTCTGCCAGATAGCTCCTCATGCTTTTTGCATTAATACACAGGCAACTGAGATGTTCAGAAATGTGGTCTGTTCTCTCCCTTTTTGTTCTTTCTACAATGTTGTTCCCTCTGTTCTGTTACTGTTGTCCCTCATCCAAGTCAGCATTGCTTATACTTACTTTTCTCACTTGTTCCCAGATATCAAGCTTTAGTCCCAAGATGCTGTTTTTCTTTTTTGTGAGACAGATCCCTTTCCTTCTCAGAAATTCGTCTGAGACCCTCTTGACAAAGTTAGCTATGCATGAAATTAGTCTGAGGATGTGTCTATACAGCTATTAAAAAAGAAAGAAAATATTATTAACCTTTTGGTATGAAATGGAAGTTTTGGCAATGATGCTGAAAGTATGTTTTTGTATTGCATCACTTCCCAGTGCTGCTTACAGTTCCTTTTGTATTGTTATTATTACAGATATTTCCTGGGAATGTTTTAGTGTCTTGGAATGAAGACCTGGTCTGAATGCATATCTGTAAGAGAGACATAACTGCTAAGAGCTGTTCTTCAGAGTATATATCATCACAACAGCTACCTCATTCACCTGCCCACTGAGCTGTTTTCCCTAGGCTTATTTTGCATAACGTATAATGATTTTATTCTCTTTATCCATTTTCTTCTCTTCACAGCACTTCAAACTCCCACCTTGAGCCTAGAGATTTTTCCCATGGCAACTTTGGTATCTGCTATTCTGACATAATTTCATACATACCTAAGATAGTTAAATGCTTTCTCTTCTGCAGTTTGGGTTCATGTAGAGTCATGGAGAAATGTCCCTGCAGTTTGTAGTATGACATGCAATTTTTTTCTGTATTCCTTTACCTTTTTCTATTCTCTTTTGTGGTCTTGTTATCTGATTCTAGGATAAGTGACTCTTATCATACTTTGACATGATAAATATATTCTCAAATCCCTAGTTGTATGAAGTGCTGTTGGATCAGAACACTTGCTAACTTCTTTGAGACCACTGTATTTTGTTATTACAATAGTATGCATTTATATGGCCTGAATCTTTTTTGGTGGTCTACAAAAGAAATCTATTTAATTTTTAATTATTGCAATCTAAAAATGATTGTGTTTGTGTGTTTTCTTTTAAAACCTACAGCTCTTTCTAAAGCTGAGAATAGCTTCAGGGAATACAATGTTGGGGAAAGAATTTGAAAGACCACTTAACAGTTTGTTGTAGGTACACTATACAGACCCATAGTAAGAGTAATATTACTAAAAAGGGGAAAAAAGTCTTGTTATCCGAGCTTATGTATTATATTGTTATGCTACAGAAAGAATTTTTTTTTTTTAATTTAACCTAGGAGAGTATGTGAATAATCATTTAAATCAGGCAATGACATCTGCATGTGCTTTACTTGGCTTGTTTTTAATCAACAAACTGTCAGCCTATGATATTGCTGTAAGTGCACAGTTCAAGTGCCAAGAAATTACTGGACATTTTAATTCCTGGGTCTGAGTTCGTTAGTGAGTTAGTACAAGCGCATCTAAGATGTATGCCTCATGCCCGAACAGATACAAAGTATGCTTATTTTGGCTGATGGAAGTACATCCTGGAATGTGTTATTCCACTTAGAACAGCTTGTTGAAAAAAAGGAAAAAAAAAAAGACAAGAAGTTTCTAAATGTCAGTTTGTCTAGTTTGGAAATTATTAATCCACCACAAATTTCAAAGTAGAATAGTACTTGATGTATGATGAAAAAATATGTATAATAAATACCGAAACAAAAGCCAGGAAAAAAAAGAAAACGGAGAGATTTACTGCAGTGTTACTGTTGTATTAGCCTGTGTTTGCTCTTAATTGCCATGAACTCACTGAAGCTGCTGTCCTTTTAATCTGACATCAGCAGCTCAGTTTACCCTTTCAGCAGCAGCTCTGCGAGGAAAGGCCTGCTCCAGGTCCTGTGACTTACTTCAGAAAGGCAGAAGCCAGTTGGTCCATGGACTGTAACATGATGGAAAGCTTTCCTGTTCATGAGGAAGTTGTGAATGTGAAACCATCCCATATCCACCCCTTTCTTTTCTTATACCTTTTTCCTTCTTTTTCTCTCCTTTTCTACTTCTTTCTGTCCTAGAGCAGGGAGTTAGCAGGGCTTAGGAGTGTAACCCTCACCACTGCTTCTCCAGCCTTTTTAACAGGAGAACACAAAGCTGAGGGAAAGAGAAGTTGGTGTCAGCCCCATTCAGTGCTGATCATCAGAGAAACAGCAGGCTTCAAAGAAAGAGACTCCTGGCAGTCTTTGCATTAGCAGGCCTTTGGAGGAAACCACCTCTCAGCTGATTGTGAACAAGGTGGCAGGCCTTCTAGGCAAAACTCGCTCAGTTATGTGCCAGGTCTCTTCAGATACTCAATCAGCTGGGCAGAGTGTGACTAGCAGCACTTGAAAGGCCAGGTTGATACCACGACCTTCAGTAACTCTGGTACCTGTGGAAGAAACTGTTGGCTGAGAAACAGAGGACAAAATAAAAATGCTGCTTTGCAGTCCTCTTCCTTCAGGTTCTAAGAAAAAGGCCATACTTGGTAAGAAATCAATTTCTGAGCAAAATTTTGAGGATGTAAATGTGATGCTGTATTGATAGGCACATGTATGCAGATGCTATGTATAAGCGGCAGAAAGGGATAAAGTGATGCAGCCACATTTCCCATTTCAAGAAGGAATACAAAATTCTTTTAAAATCCTGTTTCTGATAATGTCACCGCATGGCTGAACAGATGCATTTTCTTCCTCACTTCCCTGACTTCTGAGACATCAGATATTATCTATTGTTAGATGGAGGATGCCGGGTTAGGTATGGCAATTCTTGTCTTCCCAAGGGATTGCTCTGCTGGGGATACCACTGTTCGTTTGCATTCTAAGAAGGATTTGAGCTGAACTGATAAAGAAAGAAAACTGGCATAGAGCATACAGTAACTCATTCTGTTAAGGATTTGGCATAGCATTCAAGGGAAACCAATTATGATTTATGTCAATACAGCACAGATAATTTCTTATTGATTGACTGCCAGATCCTTGATAAAATAATGAGTTAGGCCTGATGCCAGTCATTCTTGGGCACCATCAGACCAGTGTTTCTATTTCACATGCCTTTGAAAAGGCTTGTCTCAAAAATTTGTAAGTAAAGTGAGTTTATAAATTCTCTTCAAATATGCAAACTCAAGCAAGCATAAACAGCGATTCCCTTTAGCATTAGTGGGGTTTTTTTAAAACACATGCTCTTATCTAGTGTGCTGGTTTTGGCTGAGAAGGGGTTAATTCTCCTCACTGTGGGGGTCGGCTACCTTTCCAGCTTCCCGCGCTCTGCCACGTGGCGGGGGGGGGGCTGGGAGGGGCAGGGCCATGGTGGCAGCGGCTGACCCCGACTGGCCAATGGCAGGTTCATTCCATACCATGTGACACCATGACCAGTATATGGAGGGGGGGCAGTTGGTGGCTCGGGAGCAGCGCGGCGTCGGGTCGGCGGGCGGCGAGTGGCTGCGGCGCGTGCGGTTTGTTTCGGCGGCTCGTTCCCCCTTCCCTTCCCCCCTCCCCCGGGGCTTTGCGCCTCTCGTTGTTCTCCTTTACATTGCATTTCTGTTGTTGTTTCTTTTAATTTGAATTATTAAACTGTTCTTATCCCACCCCACGAGCATTACCCTTCTGATTCTCTCCCCCATCTACCGGTGGGGGAGTGAGCGAGCGGCTGTGTGGGGCTGAGCTGCCGGCTAAACCACGACATCTAGGCATTTTACTACAGGTCTGACAAAAGTGACTTTTGCATTCATTACTTAAAAAACAAATGAAGGAGTTGCTTTTTTTGCTAGGGACTCCTCTTAGGAGATTAGTGCAAGCCTACATTCAAAGTAGTTTTCAGAGAGAAATAAGTCATGTGCTCAAGCCCGAGGTTATCTGGAAGTAAATGGTGTGTCTTGAGGACTAATCTGTGTGGGGACAATCCTCTGTGCTTGCATGGAAGAGTCACTTACAAGCTGTCTACTGCTGCAGCCCTGACCAATGCTAGTCTTTCCTGGTTGCCGCACAGTGTGTGTCCATTATCCAAGAGACACAGAAGTGAATTTTCCTGCCCTAAGGATGAGGTGATGAGGGCTGGCCACAGCTGGACTGCTTGTGGTGTGTGATGGGGAAGGAGATGGAGGGAGAGCTGCTGAATCTCCCTTTCCAGAGGTGTGAGTGGGGTGAAGGCAGCAGCTGCTGCTTCTGGAGGGGACATACCCACCCACCCCAGGAGAGGTTGCCATCCTGAACACCCAGTTTCTCCCTTGAAAGCATCTGCAGCCATTTTGGTTTTCTGCCCCCTGACATAAGCAACCAAGCCATAGACATCTGGTGTAAGCAGTGCAGCCCTTTCCTACTCCTGACGGTCTTCTGTCTTAGGGTACTGCTTGTCTTGCCTATGCCCAGCTACATCCGTATACGTTTCCATGAATGCTGCATATTTAACTATCTAGAGAGCTCTGCAAACTTAAAGTCATTGCTTTCCAGAGCAGAAAATCATAGAAACCATCTTTGACAACAGCCTCCACCTCCTCTTCAGACAGATCAAACCAGTTTGTTGAGGTTCACCTGGAGGCACACAGCCTCTAGGGACTTTGAGTAGAAACACGAAATATAAGCTAAGCATGGTGAAGAAAGAATGAATTTTAAAGAAGAAAGCAAAAAGATACCAGCTGGGGAGACATTATTTATAGGAATGAAATAAGCCTTACCTAGCCTGGCATTTGATAGGGGATGGAAAAAGTGGACCAGCTTAAGCTGGAATTGAAAAATTAAATATAGGGAAGGAAATGTGCATGTGAAGTGTTTTAAATGGTCATGTAAAGTTTTAATTCTTGTTCTAATGACTGTGTGTCTTTTGTTTAACAAATACTGCAGGATTTTTTCTATGGAAGAAGTTTCTTGGGTGCACCTAAATCAAAACTGGTCTCCCAAATGGAAACCTATTGACAATGGCAGTTACACCCATGCTTAATTATGGGTGGAAAAGCAGAGGAGCTGCACACTCAGACCCTGTTTAAGAGCAGGTGAGTTATAGAACTTTTTTCTGGGAGAGGAGGACCTTAAAAGAGCTCCACTTTTAGTACCACAAGCCCAAAAGCACTGCTCACCTTGTGACTATGAGAGGGGTGAATGGGAGGATCCATAAAACACAGCCCATTCCTGCTTGCCTTTGCTTACGCACACAGGAGCTGGAGCTAAACGGGCTCCACAGGTGTCCCAGCTTCCAAGCAGACTTTCATATGATACTTATTCCAGCTGCTGTTCCTGCCAGCCCTGGCAGTAAGGGTGAGAACTGGCTGTGTTACCTTCAGCAAGAACAAGGCTTAGTCCTAAGGCAGCTTTAATGTTTGCCAGAATTTTAGCCATTAACAACTTGAATCCTTGTGAAACTGTCTGCTCTGTACTTCAGCTGGTGCAACATGAGCCTGCAAATTCACACACAATTCACAGGGATAGCAATTTCTTCTTTGCTACACAAAGCAGTTAAGAGGGGTCAGAGGAACTAGGAAATGGGGCATAATTCACTCTCTTCTGTGTACAAACATTTCTGATAGATCACCCTTCCTCACCCTGGCAGCATTCTGTAAGTGTTCAAGCATCATTCAAGCAAACACATAAGGTGCTTCCTTTGCATGATAATTTTTCTCGTGAGAACTGAGGCATATTGACTTTTTACTTCGTTGAGGTTTCCACAGAGGTTATGACATATAATGTTCAACTTTAGCTGCTCATTGCGATGTGGGGGTACGAACCGAATGTGGCCCTGCAAAATAGGCTCTCTTCGTAGCACATCAACAGTTGTAAACAACAATCTGTTACTCAAGTTTGTCCAAACATTAACAGTTTGAAAGAACAAAAAAAATTCTGTTCCACTGGACTAATTCCCATAGGCAGACTGTATGAATTATCAAGAATAAGAATTTTTCCCCTCTGCCCCCTAATCCCATGGGAACACCCTGAGCAGGATGATAAGCTTTATTGCATTCCTTGCAGGCCAGCACATTTGGTTTCTGCTGGAGGAAGAGGCAGGCTGGCTTCCTTCAATGAATGGTCTTTGAACAAGGACTTGCTTTCATTGAGTCACCCAGTGTCTTAACTGTTGCACCACTCCTTCAAAGATTGCAGTCCATCCCATTTGTTGTTGCAGTTCACAAGGAGGGAGGAGGTTAAGTACCCCCAGCTTGTCCCATAAATGATTCTGTGGTTTAAATGTGCACCAATGTGTGCTGTTACAGATGTTCTTTCCCTAGGAGATACCTGCTGGGTGGAGTGCAGAGACAGAACAAAGTGAAATTTTTCATTTGTGCTCAGCTGCAGCCTGACAAATGCAGTGCCCAGCATGCAGCAGTACAGCACTTGGAGTAGAATAGGCTGAGATATCTACTCGCAGGCACAGAAAGGTCATAGCTGGCCAGGAGAGAGGTCTCCTTTAGAGAGGTGTTTCTACACAAGAGCAAACCCACTGGTTCCAAGTCCTTGTCTTAATAATTCTACTGCAAAGAGGTGTCCAAGAACCCCTGCATTTGTGCAGTCTGTTAAAGGCTGCAAGCCATCAAGAGAAGTTGAAGCTGCTTGGACATGTTTCTAACTCTGGCTGTGGTATGTCTGGCTCAAAAATTCAGAAAATAAGAGCCAGTTACACAGCACCTCCTCTCTCTCATAGGTACAGGAGAGGATCAAGCTCAATTACCTTAACTGACGTCATGCAGGATATAGGACTTCTGGAAACTGGCATTAAAAAGCAGTGGACATATGCCTGTTTTCCATTTTTAAATTTTAAATAGTTCATAGAGAAATATTTCTGGTTTGATCTTTTTAGACGCTGTATGTTTAGCAACAGCCTCATTTCATTCAAGTGTACTGCCTAGGTGCTCTGGGACCGCTTAGGCAGTCTAGTTTGAAAGCCAAGCAGGTTGTGTGATGGCCAATTTTCTCCCATTGCAGTAGAGTGAACATCTAGCTCAGTTTTCCATTGCCAATTCATACAGGAAGAATTACAATTCACTAAATGGATGAATAGCCAGCTCATTACAAAGTAGTTATTCCATAATTTTGTTCAGACTGACAGCAAAATCCATTCAAGGGATCCAAGTGATGGCATCCCTGTATGAAAGCATCTGTACCACCACAAGCTCTTTGTTTGGATTAGTTACAGGAGTAATTGAAAGTCAAGCTATTAGATTTCTGTATTCTTTTTGAAAATTAATTTAGGTAATGTTAAAATACCTTGAAACTATATTCATAGATCCTACAGCTTCAAAACTATAGAAAATTCTTTTGCCTGAACAGGAATCTGTACATAAGTGTGTGATCTTACTTTTTTCCTACAATATACTGTAAATTTAAAAAGTGAGGTTAATGTTTGTATTGTCTGTAGTCTTTAAAACATTGAATAAACCAGTATCATAAATCATTGACTAAAATGTCACGTTTTAGGTCAGGTGTAAGTGAAACAGTTAATATTAACTGCCTCTGTCACCCTGGTCTTTGTTCTGTTTTCCAGGATCACCTAGATATTTTGATAATCTTACTCATTATCTTTTATTTGCAATTTTTTGCTGTATTTAAGAACCAAGATATTTTTGTACTCATGGAAAACAAGCAAACATAGTGTTCCATATTTTTGCACCACCTTATTCATTATATGACCCACACTACATCTGTGTTCTTGCTACTCATTATTTGCTCACCTCACCCTCATTGACATCTATTTTCAAAGGTTCATTTGCTTGTCTAAAAAAGTTTGTACAAGGCTCTTGAGTTTTTTCCACATAACTTAAGGCTAATGGGGAATGAACATTCTAGATAACTTTCTTTGCTCAGTGTAGTGGATAAGATGGTTTCAGTTCCAGCTGTAAGGTTCTGGCACTTAAACTTTTGCCAGTTGTGGATTTAACACTGGAAGTGCCTATTATGGTGATGAAGTTGAGGGCCACCGTTCTTGAGCTTTGCAGCTGCTTGAGTACACAGAGAGAGGATATATCCTGAACAAAGTGATGAGAATTGTAAATAAGAACAAATGTTGGAGAAGGAGCAGGCTGAATAGTTCCTCTTGTTCCTCTTGTTGCAAGATCATTGCCTATTGTAGGTTTGCTTATATTTTAAAGAGTCTATTTTTAAAAGTTCCAGACAATACAACTTCCACCTCATCCCTTGGGAAACTATTCCACCAACTAATACATCTTACCATCTGGAAGTTTTTTCCTGATATTCTGTCTCAATTTTTCCTTTGTTAATACCTTTCCCAACATAAACACCTATTAAATAACTTACCAAATTACAGCTTCTCTGCAGGTTATTTGAATCACCAGGATAAACTGAAGAATTTTACAGCCTGTATGGAATTCTACAGGATGAAATTAACTTCCCACCTGAGCAAAAGTAGATAGCTCTGTATCATATTTAGCAAAACTGATTTGAAATACAGCTTTGGCATAAATGAAAAAAAAAAAAAAAATCACCCTGCTGTTAAGTTATACAGAACTTTGCCACAAGGTCCAGCCTGCTTTGCCATGCTCTTTTTCATGTATGTTATACTTTACACACTATTTTATTACCTTAGGAGAAACCAGTGTTTCAGCTACTGATTTTAGGACATGTAAACAGTAAGGATTGCCAATTGCTCTGTGCTCATGATATTAGTTTCTTAAAATCTGGTGGGGAAAAAAAAGCCTTTTACCAAAATACTACTTATCTTAATTATCTTATGCTTTTTCCATCCAAGGACAAATTTAATCATTGTGAGCTGTTTTAACCCTGGATAATATAAACTGCTTTCACTTTCCTGCCTGTTCTTTTGCCTGGGTTTTGACATGCTCTTCCCTTGAAGCTGGAAAAGCTGAACAAGGCATGTATCTCTTCCCTGGACACACTGCCTCATGGCATGGAGTATTAACATAAAATGAAACTGAATCCTCGGACAGGATAGACCTGGAAATAAAGATGTGATATGAGTGTTATTGTAGCATCAATCCATGAAGAACTCATGGAAATAGGCTGTTGCTTGCATGAGGCTGAGATCTTTGAAATATGAGGCTGGAGGGAATTAAGTGATTGTCACAGTTACCTTCTTAATTAAATCACTCTGCCATTGCTCAGGGAAGATGGGATCCAGTGTCAAAAAAGGGCTTTTGTGACAGAAAAACTGAAGATTGAAGGGAGGCATATTCTGTACAAATACAAGGGTAGAAGAGCATTACCAAACAGTTGCTAACCAGTATCTCCGCTTGATAAATGTTGACAGCCAGTGTTATCAACTCATAATATACTACCAAAAAGAAGGTGGGTAAAGGAGGACTTGATAAATCCTTTAAGGACCTGGGATGTTTAATCAATAAAATTAGCCAGATCTTAATTGACAACCAGCAGTGCCCATTGCCAGAAATGTAAGTGGAAATAAACTGGTAAAAATGGAAAAGATCCAGAAAAAAATGGATGAGCTAAAGCGTGAATCAATTTTTTGTAAGTCTAAATAAGAGAGGAAAAGAAAGAAGGAAAAGATGGTTACTTTGCCTTGGCTGGGATCCCAAAGAATGGGAACAAACAGATTTGCAAGGGAACATTATCATTTACCTTCAAGACATGAGATACAGCAGAAATACAGAGTATTTTAGCAAATTGGATGGTTCAGCTGCATTTTGGCAAAGTCAGCTGGACACAGTGAATGCAAAGATGTGCACATTTCCCATGACATTTTGGGAGCTACCGCTTCCACCGGTGCTCAGGAGTATGGCAGGAGGCCATGCCAGCATGTGCATGCTGCATTCTGGCCTTGCTGGTCACCAAAATCAGAGAGAGAAATACAGTGATGAACCAGGACTTTGGGTATAAGATAAAAGGGAGAGTAATGCCTGCCTTATTCCTCTGTTTGTTAGTTTTATTAAGTTTTAAAATGCTTTTAGTGTCCATCTTATCTGATAAGTCCTGCAGACAAAGCTTTTGATAGGGTAAAACGATTGTTCTTTCATAGGAAAACAGTTTTTCCCCACTGTTTCAGCACTATTTTCCTGTTGTTCCTCTACAGAGTAGTACAGAGACTTGTCTGCCTTTCACAGGCACAGAAGAGGAGCAGTTCTATGGTGTGTAGTACCCAAATTAACACCAGCATACTTGGGACTGGAATTTGATGTACTGTGTTGGTTTGGCAATTGACTGCAGAAAGTCATGATTTAGGAGCTGTTTTTCAAAATGGCTTGAAGAAAACAAGAAGAATACCTGTTCCAAAAGAAGGATTGTTATACCTGAGAGAAATTATGACAGTTTATGGAGCTAAATCAGAAGCTAGAGAAAGGTGTGTTAAAAATGTCCAGGCCTATGAGTAAAATTGCTGCATATTCTTGCAAGGTTAAATTATTTGGTACATTGAAAAAATGATTGAAAAAGGTGATAGACTGGCTATGGACTGAAGTGTGGGATTTTTTTAAAAAAAAACAAACCCACACAATATGATGTTTAACACAATACAAAGTACTCAATATTCTCCTGTCAGGTTACCTCTAGAAATGTTAACATATCTCACAGGCTGACTCAGGATATTTTTGACCACAATTGAGTGGTAAAGATTAGAGATTTATTATTTGAGCATATTGAAATTTGACACACTACATCATGGATCTGCACATCATTGCAACAATGCTGTTTTCTCTGAGTACTATCTTAAAAAAAGCAATTGAGAAGTGAATCTGTAACATAAACTGTCTGGTTGATTATATAAATTGTGTTCCTTATCTGGTTGATTTCTACAGCTGATCTATATAGCTCTGATTTCACATTTTGTCCCAGTCTCTTAACTGTGGTTAAAGGGGGAATGGACAAGCTGCCCCACAGGGGCCAGAACCATCACAAGGCAGCTCTCGCCTGTACTCTGTACCCAGGTCCTCAACATGTAACTGCAAGGGAGCGAAAGGTTTCAAGAAAACCTAGGCCCTTTTGAAATACTACCCGGGGGGGACAAAGTAGGAAAACCAGGGTAGGAAGAAGAAAACTTACCTCTGCACATTTTATTCAGTGCTTTTTTTTTCTAAAGGATCCTCCATCATTAAGAGACCTCTTGTGTCTAAAGCAGAGGACATCAGATGTACTCTCAGTTCTGCTCTACTGCTGTCCAACCAAATCAAAGCTGGGGTCAGTAGTCAAGTAGGGCAAATGGCATAAAGTCCTGTGGAGAGCGGTGCAGAACACTGTCTTCCTATGTCTGTGGACATATTCAATGTTTAAAGAACACTGAATGTAACAATTGAACATTTGTGAGAGCCAGAGGTAGGGACAATGGTCCATCATTGCCAGGGTCCTGGAGGCTTAGAGGTATTTGGGTTTCATTAACTGAAGTAAGTCAGAACATTCTTTTGTTCTGGGAACAGGAGAGTACAAGTTATGTAAAAAAATAATGTTCCTTTAAAGTTGATTGTTCCATAAGTACACCTGGCTTTGACTGTGGTATTGCCCATGGCAGGCACTGCACTGGCCACTCTGTCCATTCCTCACATTGCCTACGTCTGTATGGCTCAAGTTATTCACCCTGGCGATCCAGCCCTTCCTCTAGCCTTTTCTTCTGGAGGCTTAATTTCCCAGAGAAAATTTTTGATCATGAAGCGTGCTGTTGAGTGCAGGTACATACACATAGGCACAAGTGGAACACGGGAAATTCCACCTAAACATGAGGAAAAACTTCTTTCCTGTGGGGGTGCCAGAGCAGTGGAACAGGCTGCCCAGGGAGGTTGTGGAGTCTCCTTCCCTGGAGAGATTTAAAACCTGCCTGGACACATTCCTATGCCCCCTGCTTTGGGTGTGCCTGATCAAGCAGGGGGTTGGACAAGATGATCTCCAGAGGTGCCTTCCAACCCCTGCCATTCTATGATTCTGTGATTCTGTGATACCTAGTAGGATGAGCCTCTTCAACATTGTTCATATGCTTTGCGTGTGGTCATTGTTAGTCACTACTAATAGCTGGTGAGCACAACCCTTGATAGGCTTTGTTCGTGCTAATACTTGGATAATTCTGTTTTCTCAGTGCCAAATAATGCTCTAAAAAGGAAAAAAAAAATGAGCAAGTTAGAAAAAAGCAAAAAATGTCTAATGAAGAAGGATGATCCCCTTGTGCACTGTCTTTTGTTTTTTGTCCAGAATTATGAAACTGTAGGAGAACCCAAACCGGGACAATAAACTTCTTCCCCAGCAAATGTCTTTCTTCACAAGGGATTCAGATTTGATTGCAAGCATATGTGTATGCACACACACATGCACACGCACACACACACACAAGTATTGCACCTGTAGAAGGAGACAGTTTCCAATGAAGTTGCTGCTCAGGAGCCATTAGTGAGAACCAAGAGGCCAGTGTTGCTTGCTGAGACCTGCAAAGAGCTCCTTTGCTGGTTGCTGCCAGGGTAAAGCTGACCCTGGAGCACCGGGCTGTCCCAAGGCTAATTGCTGCCCAAGTCCCTGAAGGGCATTGCAACAAGCAGGAATGAATGGGCAGGCACCCTCCCAGTTAAGGCATGCTGGAAAAGCACTCCTCTAGAAGATATCCACTATTTTAACACTCTGAACATGGTCCTAAAATATGGACTTGTTGAAGGTGTACTTGGGTAGTCTGGCCTCTTCTGCCCAGAAGCTGGGCGCTCAAGCTTGGCATCATTAGATTCTCCCCCATCATACTGAATGAGCCATTACAGCACTACACTTACAGCTTTCTCTTGTAAACTTGCTTAGGGCTCTGTTAGAACTTCTCAGAAGAAGCTATCCATCTTTATATGTACCATCACAAACTGAGATGAAAAAAATGCATCAAGAGACCAATAACTGCATATCATTCTCTGATACTGCATAGCCCTTTGCGTGCTATTGAAAAGGCACAGAGCAGATGCTTGCTTTTGCATCAGTAGCAGAGAATGTGCTGAGTGTGAGGGCTTTCCAGATGTGCGGGGACCTTATGATAGAATAAAGATAACAATTGTCTCCATACACTATGTCTCCTTAAAAAAAATCACAGAAAACCAGGAAAAAATGCAAACAACCAGCAAACCGTGCCATCAGAATATTCTGTAAGCTTGTCCTCAGTTGTCTCCTTATATCAGGTATATTTGGATAGGAGTTTATGCAAGACTTCTGCTTCATCATAGACTGGGAAAAAAAGGTAAGAAGGGGAGCTTTGCGCAGCAGAAAGACTCAAATGCTTTTCAGTTTACTTTTTGCTTGGTCAAAAAGTTTTGTTTAAAATAGCAGTTACTGCTCATGGAAAAGCCTCCCATCACATAAAGTTTGGGAAGCAGATATCCTGAAATAATTGCTACAGTGCAGAGTAGATATTTTCCTGCTTCCCAGCTACACAAACTGCTAATGGGTAATTGGGATGCAGGCTAAGTGCTAAAATCTGGTACCATTACGTTGAATGACACTCTATAAAATAACATCTGTCTGTGTGTAACACAGGCTTAATTCCCAGCACACTGCCAGTCTATAATGAAAACAGTATACTGTAAGCACTGAACATATTAAAAAAAAAAGAAAAAAGAAAACAATGAAGTACAAATAGATTGCTTTTCTGATAGAATTCAGGTAGGAAAAAGGCAAGCTTATTATCTTCTTGTAGTTTACAATGCATTTTTATTTTGCAAAGTACGTTTATACATCTGTCTTTCTATTCCTTTACAGTTCTTAGTTGGTCTACAGCATATATATATATGTATGTATACACATATATATAAAAATGCATATATACGCATATATGTATAAATGCATATATATTCCTGGATTTAAATGGTGTTTGATCACAGAATTAAATACTAATGCAATGTGCATTAAAGCCAGCACAAAGATTCCCACTGGATTTAAAGCTGGAATCAAGATGAGGCTGGAACAGGCTCTAAAATCTGCTCATCTTTTGCAATTTTGGCACAGATCACAATACTAACCTTGTTTAATATTTTTTGGGTTTCTTTTGCTATGCCGGCTCCTACACCCTGTTCTTAAGAGTTACTTAAAGCTTCTTGTTATTAAAAGGGGTACATATAAAGTAAAAATAATATCTTCTAAGTACCATATTATGGTGTATTTTGTGTTTACAGATGATGTCACAAACTGCTTGCAGTTGAACTGATCTCAGTCAGGGGAACCCAGCCTCTATTTTGTGAAATACCAGTTTCTGTAAACAATTGTCTGAGACAATATATTCAGAGATGGGAGTTTTAGAACTCAACAGCTGAAATTTTGGAGCTGATGAAATTTTATCTAATTTTAGATGCCTGACTGCCAGACCATTTTCAATATTAAGCCTCATGTTTTTCTTTTTCCTTATTTTAGTTGACGTAAGACAGTGTCATAAGAATATCAGTATGTGCCCATATTAATAGTTGCCGTTTGTATTTCCACTGTTATGCAGAAGGACACGAATAATATCTGAATGTATTCCCATATGATGTATCTTTATTTTTCTAAGCTGTCGCTCAATAATTATTACAGCATTATCTTATGAATTAGTAGAAGATTATCTAATAATGTGATCAGCTATGACATGTCCAGGTAACATTTGGATAGGTCTATTATTGCATTTGCAGCTGCATTCTCATTTACCAAAAAGTCATATTTTTTGGTATGCATTAACAGAAGGAAATTTTGATATGTGCTCAATGGTAAGGAGCAGGAAATGTTTTGTCACTGTATGAGATTACTGTTGGGAAAACTTCATTAAATGGAGCCATTATATTAGTGCTGGCATTACAAACACGTGAAAAAACAAAGACAGATTAAAAAGAAAAAGAAGAATGTCTGGAAAAATGATGGGAAGAAAGGCATGCGGTTGTGACATTTTTGTATTTTCTGTAGAAAAACTATAATTTTTTAACAGAAATAAGTTTAAAGGGAGATTTTTTCCCCCAAGTGTAATTTGGAAAAAGTCTCATTTCTCTAGTAAGGGTGCTGAAACTTATTATTCAGTATAATTTTATACAGAATATGTGACAGCCTCTGCATATATCTATGCTAGGGAAGGAAAATGTAATTTGCCAGGTAACATGTATTTACTAGTGGAAAATGTTTTGTGAAAACACGTGCGTTAGGCAGCAGCATCCCAGGCTCGTGACACAAGTGTGCTCTTTCTACATCCTCATGCATATATGTTACAAGGCTCAGCTGCATTGCTAAAGCACACACTAAGATAAGGACAAAGTAGTGCTTAAGCATGATCCTTTTGGGTGAGGCAGGGCTTTCTGCTGCCCTCCCAAGTACCCTGGCATGGGTCTTCTTTGTGCGTTTGTTTTCGGGAACAAACAAGGTCTTACCCCTCTCACTGTTATTCTCTGACACCAGTGTACCTGCTAGCTTACCAGCACTGAAGCCATAGCATGCACTTGGCCAAATATGAAGTTATGAAGGCAGCAAGAGATACGCACCAAGATTTACAAACTGTTCTTTAATGCATAAACTAGTGCAGGTGATGTTTTTGTTATGCAGCCACTGGCATGGCTCAGGCATTAAATGGTCCTCTCTGAAGAAAACTGCAATAGTCCTTGATTTATGAAAAGTAACATGAAGACTGTGTAACTAACCAAAGCAGTGAGTGAGTGACAGAGTGTCAGTGCTCCATCCCAAGCACAGCAGGTCCTATCAAGTTCTGATATTTCTGGGTCCTCAGAGATTTTAAAATCTTTGCTTGTGATGGTTAGTTTGCTAAGCTGCCTCATGTTGCAGTGCATACCACTGCAGGAAAGAAAGAGAAAAAACTCTCCATCAGGTCATGCTCACCCACGTATTTCAAATTGTTTTTTTTTTAAAAAAAGTCAGCATCAATAAGTCCTTCAGTCATTTCTAATGTGATTCTGCTTTCTCTTTTGACTTGGAAAACCCTGTTTATTTCACCTTTGCCGGTTCTACAAATTATATTTTATAATCTGTTTTCTCAGATTCCTGCTGCACATTACTACTTTTTCTCCATGTGTTACAAAGAAAAGTCCTTTTATTGAAAGCTGCATACTCTGCTTTTCATTTTCTTTAACTTGCTGTTTCCACCCTCATTATGTTTTTCAGGAAAATAAAATTAATTTTATTTTATCTATTCACAGACAGATTATATGAATCATTTGGATTTATATCCAGTCACTGCTTAATCCCTAATGCTTGAGTCTGGAGAAAGGACGGGGATAAAATTGGAAAACCCAAGCTGGACTGTTGTCTACACTCAGCTG